>NC_082666.1:80844029-81146904 GCF_025265405.1 Mesoplodon densirostris | reverse complement strand
GAAATGAAAATCAACCCTACATTTAAGCCTAAAGAATTTCAAAATCTGAACATTTCTATGAAATAATAGGGAACATTGATATCAGAAATACATTTAAGATAACTATATATAAATAAATACATGAATGTACTTATCTCTACATATAATTTTTTCTATTGGGAAAATTGAAAACACTAGTCAATTTATAGAAATAAAGAAGCTGGAAAGAAAGGGAAAGAAGCACAGTGAGAGATACTTTAAAGATATTTGTAATATTTTCTAGAGATATCCAAGCCATAATACTAAAGCAAGTGGAAGATTTTTATTTCAGTCACAAATTGAAGCAATTAGTAAAAGTGTGAAATCCATAATCATTTGTTGGGCTGCTTTTAAAAGTGTTTATCATCACATTTAGTAAATTTCACTATCATAATTGACCATATTCTTCTCTCCACATGGCAGGAAGAAGCACACATGCTCCTTATTGATGCCACTAGAAGACACATGCACTGAACCCCAGGAGCAAAATTTAACTTTAATGCATATATAGGAAAATCACTTTACTCATAACTATGCATAAGTATAATTACTGAACAACGATGAAATAGCATGCAATTAAGTGGAATACCCAGGGATCAGCCAGGGCGTAGTTACAGAATAGAGGAGACCAAAGGAATAGCTGTTTAGGGGATAGCAAAATCATCCAAGAACGATGTTCCCTTTCCCTCTCCTGTTGACTTCTCAGAGGAGGCTGGGAATGTATCCTAGTGGATTCAGATGAAGAACTACTGTTCTCCCAAACAACCCTCTGTCTTCTCCTTCTGCTTACATCCAGATTCTCTCTAGTAGTAGACGTTTAAGGATAAGAAAAAAAAAAATCAACATAACAAAAATATAGGCTGGATTTGTTACAGCTCCCGAAAGTTTTATCTTGGTCATCACCATACAAGAGATTAGGTCTAAAATCACCAACACCTTAGAAATTGACACAATGACATTATGTGTGATTACATAGCTGTGCTATAAGAATGGCAAATATATGTCCCAGTTTTCCCAAAACAGTCTCAGTTTGTGCCTATTGCCTCAGTGGAATTATTAATAGTATCCACTTTTATTTCCAAAGATGTACCTATTTAGATGATAAATTAGACAGTCACCCTATCAATAAGGAGAGTATAAGGATAGCATGCTGGGAAAAGATGCTATTTGAGTACATCATTGTATTCAAGGGAATAAAATTAAATTATAATTAATGAGTCTACATTTTCTCTGTGCACTGCTTGGTAGCAAATATGAATACCACAAAGAGACTTATTGGACTAAAAATTTGATACAAGCTTTTATAAATTATGTATATCGAATAAAATCCCACTCTTACTTTGGGACAGTAACAAACTTTTCTCCAGCAGCTTGAGAGGTGAGTGCCATTTTCCAAACATCTTAATCAAGATTTTAACCTATATCAAATCAATTGGGATCACTGCATAATTCAGTTCCATCATTACACCGATCTTTATATGCATTGACTTATTTTCCTTCCAGGGTTAAAGATACTCTCACAGTATGCTAACATATGATAAGGAAGGTGTATGACCTTCTTATCCCAGTGCTGTTTGGTATAGCGTGCCCTACACTTCTTTACTCCATGACACTTGAATGTACTTACTGGAATTCATGGGCATTTTAATCAAATATCCATGGAAGAAGAAAACATTATAGCTCACCTCACTAATTGACTTTTTGTATAGACTATGCTTGATTTTTGTCTTAATATACTTTTTTAAACTTTTAATTTCTGCAGTGAAGTTTTTGTGAAGACACTGTGTTATTCATATAAGATTTCCCTTGAGAACTGAGGCCGTATGGGTATAATTCTTAGCATAAAGTAGAAAGGAAACACAATTTGAATAAAAAGTTACTGAATAAACTTTCAGATCTATCCATTCTTTGTCTTGGAAACCATCACATCTGTTCTTCTCTACCAAAACTGATCAGGAGATTCAAGGTTGCAATTGAAGCTTATTATAAAAGAGGATATCTGAAATGCTTTCTACCTATAGCTTAAGAAATAGTAGTTGAATCCTATACAGTAATCATGCATCAGGAGATCAATTCAACATAGTGATCTAAGAGGGGAAGAAAAGCATGTGATTTATTTAAGTAATATATTATTAAAATCTATGTTTATTTCACCAGAAAAATCAATGGATCGGATGTAAATAGAAAGAGTGAACTAAGTTTCTGATGAAAATAAACCAAGAACAGAGTAAGACAAACAAAGGTGTTGCTAAAACTCCCATCATGGAGGGTTACATTTATTTCTAGATAAATACACCATGCTCTTTGGATTTGACTCCAATACCTATTTATATAGATGGAAAAAGAGAACCAACCAAATGTCCCCCTTCGCCACTTCAAGGGTTAACTGCTGCAAAGAGGCAATTACAGTCAAATTGCTTACACCTTAAACCCCAGGTGCTCTAGACAGATGGACAACCTCTACAGTGTGAGTCTCTAGCTCTGAGACTCAGGGGAGTGGAGTAGGCAAAGTCATGACAGATGTGTTTTGTAAAAAAGAAAGCAGAGGGCTTCCCTGGTGGTGCAGTGGTTGAGAGTCCGCCTGCTGATGCACGGGACATGGGTTCGTGCCCCGGTCCGGGAGGATCCCACATGCCGCAGAGCGGCTGGGCCCGTGAGCCATGGCCTCTGAGCCTGCGCGTCCGGAGCCTGTGCTCCACAACGGGAGAGGCCACAACAGTGAGAGCCCCGCTTAACGCAAAAAAAAAAAAAAAAAAAAAAAAAAAAGAAAGCAGAAAGACCTTCAAAGTTAGAAGACTAAATAAGGGCCTGTGGGAGTGGGTGAGAGCCCTATTTCAACAACAAAAGTACATTTTAAAAAATGCATTTGTCAAGGTAAAATGAAAATACAAAAGAAGGAAAAGATGTGGGAGAGGAGGAGGAGGATATAAATCAAAAGGATGAGTCACTGTATGTACAGGTTTCCCAGCTGGACTGAGCGTTATATATTCAGAAAATATTCTTTGAGAAGCTGTAATGCACAAAGCTCTATGAAGAACCAAAGATGAGTCAGATACATAAGGACCTTGCCCTCATGAGTGAGCTTTAAAAAGGAAAAGGATAGCTAGCCTGTAAATAGACAACATGGAAATACAAATACCTGGTTGGACAACTTAAGAATAGAAATTGTCTTCAAGCAAATATGCAGTGTTTGAGAATTCTGGCATCATACTTGCTGAGTTTGGATTCCTGATTCTACCACCAAGTAGTTATGTGACCATGGGCAGGTATTTAAAACTATAAAATGAAAATCATGAGAATAATCTTCACATGATTAGGGTGAGGATTAAATTAAATAATGCATATAAAGTATCTAGTGCTCTGATTAGTATGAACATTCAAATAGAAAGTAGTTATATTATTTGTCCTGACTGTTCTTAGGGAACCCTGCTATCCCCTCAAGAGTGTTGGTTTTATTATCTGGAAAGATGAAGCTAATAATACCAACACACCTTACAGGATCCCAGTGTCAGGGAGGAAAAACAATTTTTCCTCTACCCTTCTAGATTCTTGGCTGAGACCCCCACTGTGATAAAAGACAGATGGACAGGAGAAAAACAAACAGAAGTTTAATAACATGTATACTCCCTGTATACATTCAAGACACCAAGGAAAACTGACTAACTCCCCAAAATGGTCCAAGCTATCACCTTAAATACCATCTCCAGGTAAAGACAAAAGAAGATGCTGGGGGCTGGGGGAGGCAGTTATTGGAGGTTACCAGGAAGACCACAGTTAACGAGGGTAAGGTTGTAATGCAGATTGACATCCATGCCTTCTCCACTGCTAAGAGTTTCTAGAAATTTGACCATCCTCCTCTTCCTGGTAGAGACGGAGACAACCTTACAAATGAAGATTTTCCTTATAAATGTCTCTTACAAAAGAGTAATTTCTACTCAGTTCTCAGAGCTTTTCCTGTGCCTGCAGTTTCTTAAAAATAACCAACTCAACATAATCTGTATGCCAACGAGGCATATTTTGGCAAATTCTGCTCCCTTTCACTAAAAAGGTAATAAGTGACGTATTGCAAATAATTGTTATGTTTGCACATTTTAGATGAGTTACATTATCAATATGGAAAAACATATGCACATTAGATGAATTTTTTACTGATAAAATTTTCCCAATATTAGTTTTTATTGGGTAAAGGTTTTCCTCTACCAAGATCAAACCCATCTTGGATTTTTATAATAGGTTTTAGTTGTTTGCAAGGTTTCTATGCAAATCTCTACTGAGGAAATCCCAAACCAGCTATGAGCTGGTGTACCCTGCCCTTTAATTGATTTCCAGATAGAGAGCACTGCCCAGGGAGTCATGGAACACACACTCCTGTAGAGCCATTCTCCTTTATCTAGATTACCCTTGATGTGTTATCAGGAAACCCTGCAGTGCTCTCTCTCTTTAGGGGATCATTTTTTCCTTTGGGTGGATATGCCAGGGTTTTACAGATAACACAGTTGGGGGTTTTCATGGCCATACCTCTTATAATCACAAACTGAGAAGCAAAACCTCTCGCATCTAATTTAAGGCAGCCTCTTAAATCCTAGCAATATCCTATTCAACACAATATAGGCTTTTAAATAAAGCACTTTTTTTTTTTCATTTTGTTTGTCAACACACTGTTTGATGCTTGGGATGATTTACTCAAGAGCAAACACTATCAGATACCTGCGGTTTCTCTGTATTACCTCAGGGGGGCTTCAAAACCCACCACCTCAGATCTCAGCACTTCAAAGAGTTTCCCCTGAAGCTGTGCTTACAGCATAAGCTAACAAACAAGGTCCTGCTTGCCTTCACACACCTTTTGCCACATTAAAATCCTAGCTGCACCAAAATAACAACTCTCTCTGCATCAGTTGGTGGTGGAGTTGGGGGTGCCTGCCATGCATTTTAACTTTTTAAAATCACAAACCACAAGCCAAGTGAAAAATTATCTAAGTGGACTTTTGCCAGATCTTCTAGCCAATACTTTTCTCTCCATAGGATATAGCTCCACCTTATGGCAGGAAATTATTTAAAGTGGAGACAGGATATGGAAGGCAAGAAGATACATGCATTAAAAATTTTTTTTTCTAGAAGCATACTTTTCCTTTCGATCCAACTGCAACTGCAGTTCTACATGCAGAAGAGGCAGCGAGACAGTCCTATTTGACATCCTTGGGAGTCTGTAAACACCTGGTACTAAATCTACTTAATGACTGCTTTGAACACAGGAGTAGCTAAGGAGACGAAGGATGGGTTTATAAAGCTGCAAAAGAAAAAAAAATCAGGAACTGATATTCTGGTTAGTAGGACTGTATTAATTTTCTCTGTTACCTTATCACCTTATCTCTCCATTCACCTGTTTTCTTGTGTCTTATCCATCCTTTAGGTTTGCTTGGTGCCAGTGTCTACAAGCTAACTCCTAGAAACCAAGAACCACCTACTCCTGGCTTAAAAAGTGAGTCAAGTTTTATTTTAGACTTTTCAAAACTCTACCATAGGTACTTGCTATTCCTAGATCCCATTCCTTTACAGTAAGGTGACAGCTGTAGTGTGTTTGTTTTTCAAACTTTGTCATTGAGTATACTGGGTACGTTTAGAAATATGTTAAAATGTCATAGGAAACTTCTGAAGCTTTTTCACCTATATTTGAAACTTTGGAAAAGGGGATTAACTTTTATTGCCATCCTTTCCATGTGGCTGTAACTTTGTTAGGGAATAGAACATATTTTATCTAACTTAAAGCCCACAGCTATCTTCCAAAATATTCACATTCCCAGTTTACTTGTAACATCAAGTGGTTTTCCCAAGGGTAGGCAGCTAATAAATCTTACTACAACACTACATCACACTTTTCTACAACACCAATTGGCTGAGCCTTTGAAAAAAGAGTTATATGGCAGGTGAACATTTAGCATCTTTCAAATCCCACTGAAAAGATAGCTACTTTGCCTATAAGCGTTTCCAAAACAATAAAGTGAGAAGGAATCTTAAACAGAACCTCATATATCTTACCCTAGCCCAGCAGTAAGCATTTATTGAATACCTGCTACAGGTAGGAAACTATACTAGGCATTATAAGATTATAAACAGAAAAAGGATATTGCTTCTCTCCTCAGTGGTACTGATAGGGACAGAGAAAAGGGACAAAGTCAGTGATTAAATAGTTAATCCCACTAGGGGATTGTAAGTAGAAAAAATATGGGAGACCCCTGTAAGTTAATGATCACTCAAGAAAGCAGGTTTGCTTAACCACTAAACCAAGCAGGCTTGCTTAGCAACAAAACCATGCAACAGAAGCACGAGACATGCCCCAAAACAATAAAACAATGGTGGCATGAGACCCACATCCTGCCCAGTAAGAGCAGTATGTTAATGATCCCTGGGACATGCTCCCTGCACACATGAAAACAATAATTTACGGACCTAGCCTGACCATGTAGGGACAAAAAACCCAACCTGGAGGAGAAGCTGATGATGAAAGTATGACGTCTACTCAAGAATGAGGAAGAAGGTGGTCTTTTCCCCCTCCCCACTTTTCCTTTGATTATAAAACTGTAGCCCACTAAGTTCTCGGGTCGTGGCACCTGCTCACCCACCCACCGACTTGCAAGCCTCACAAGCATCCTATTCTGATAAATCACTCCTTATCTATCACTTTGCCTCTTGCTGAATTCTTTCTGCACTGAGACGTGAAGGACAGGGGCTCCTCGGAGCCTCCTGGAAACAACACCTATCAGTTTCAGTACTAGTGAAGTAAGTCATTCAACACACATTGATTAACAACAGAAACGTTCCTGGCAATGGGAGAGAAGCTGAGGCTACCTCTGCAGGAGAAGGCAGATATGTAAACAACTGCTATTCAACTCAGTAATAACTATCACACTCACAGGAGAAAGGATTCAATACTTTCCAGGTGAAAGAAAGGGAAACAGGAGTTTTGAGAATGCTTCTTTGAGGAAGACTCACTGGAGATGGATCTTTAGGGTGAATCCCTCAGATGTTTTATTTCACATCACCTAGTACAAATGAAACAGGTTTCATTTCAATATAATGTTAAATGGGATTATATATATAAAATATATATAATATACATATGTGTGTGTGTAATCTTATTTTTTTCTGTGGTCACTACCTCAAAATAGCCAGATATATATTAGCATAGCACAAATTTTCATTTAAGTTGGAGAAAGTACAATAGCTCCACTATGATTTCTGCAAATTCTCAGAGTGCTTTCTACCATCTCCTGCTCAGCTGTGAATCTAAGCTCCTGCCTCCACTCAAATAGTTCATTTTGGGGACTGTCTCACTATCTTGTGCTTGCTGCTCCTCTAAGATATAGAATCCAGTTTTTTCCCTTATTTCTATTGTATAAGTCACTCCTGTGAAGAATCTGTGAGTATATAATGTGCTTTGGGGAACAGAGATAGGTTTGGGGAAATTAGAGGGAATTAGATAGACAGATGATGATGATGGTGATACATAGATGATAGATGATATAGATAGACATCATCTCACAAAAATGCAAAAACTGTAAATTGAATACTAGATATTTTGTAATTAAAATTTTTCTGGGCCATTTCCAAAACAACCTCTAGCTTCCTGCCAAACTGCTCAGACTTTCTTTTTCTTCTCACAACTTTCATCATCACCCACCAGAAATTCCAAATTTTTCTTTGCCTTTTTGCGGGAAAATATAGCAATTACTCCCGACCCACATGGTCCATCTTTACTAATTCATCCTTATCAAATATTTTCAGGAGAGCAAAAGAGCCTTTATTTTACACAACCCATCAGCCTTATAAGACAGACATAGTTTTAAATAATAATGTTTATTTTCCTCAACTACATTTAAAGAGGTTCGTTAAAACAACAGGCCCAAAATGGAGTTCTTATGCTAAGCCCCACATCACCAAAGTGAGACAAGTTAACTACAGTTTCAACTCGCCCAGAAAAGAAATCTTAAACCAGTCAATGAGGAATTGCCTGATTAACATTTGTTAGGCAGTCTGCCCGATAAACCTCTGTCATGCCCTACAAGGAAAAGAACCTTGCAATAACCAGTCTGGTTTTTTTGCCTAGACAACTTCTTATCCCTGCTGCCTTCCACCCTAAGTCTTTCATTTTGTACAGCTCCTTGGAGCTCCTTTCTGTCTGCTAGACTGGATGCTGCTGAATCATGAATTGCTGAATAAAGCCAAGAAGATCTCTAAAATTCACTCAATTGAATTCTGTTTTTAACAGGTCACAACAGTGCGTAACATAGCAACCCCTTAGTAAGTGATATTAATAAACTGGTAGTATAACACAGTTATGTAAGAATTACCATGATATAGTTGAGACATACATAATCAAATGGACATGAGAAAATTTATGTTATACATATGTCCTAGACAGACCTGCAATTTTAATTTTATTCACCAGAAGAACTAATTTGTCTGGCTTAATTTGTACTTTTAATATTTAACATGATATTGAATATAGAACTTTGAATTATACAGTTGAATATCTTAGGTTCAAGAATGAAATGTAAACTGAGAGTGACTACTTGCTAGACACAATACAATAGCCCTTCAAAATTATCAACAGGTTAAATATTTTCATCTTGACAAGCTGATGCAATTACTAAAATAATTATCTATCCATTAACTATCTAACTCTAGATACTATAGAAGAGGACTAAAAATAATATGGACTTTATCTTATTTAAAAAAACAAAGTAAACATTAGAAGGACACACTATTTCTCCTCACTTGTCTTTTGTTTAGACCTTTGTTGACATCTTTATTTTCACCCTACTTATGTCTTAACTTGCATCTTATACAAATTTCATTCATGTTTTAGCATCCAAGTACAAGGTCAACTCTACTTGTGAAGTCTTTATTATTCCATATACATCATTCATCCCATCTTCTGAACAACTAACTATAGTCCTGGTTTATGATGAAATTTGGTACTGAAGAAAATGCAATCCTGTATTACTAAAAATTGACCCATATACTTTAATTTTTTGGTTGTTACCAGTATGTAAACCCCAAGAGAGTATTTAACTTCTTTTATACCTACCTCTATAATACAGTAAGTCCCCTACATACAAACCTTTAAGTTGCGAACTTTCAAAGATGTGAACATGTGTTCTTATGTCGAATCACATAAGTTAGTTCATGTGTCTTGGAGTACATTGTCACATGTGTGCATCCTCTACAAGTGGTTGTGCTTTTGTGTACTTTACTGTACAGTACTTGTAGAGTATCTTTACTGGAGATACTGGAAGAGGATGAGAGCTATTACCTGGACATCACTGGATCATTTTTTCAAGAGGGTAGATAGAACTGAATCCAGCAAGGAACCAGAACCTCTGCCATCAATGTCAGGCGTGGGTGAAACAGGAGCTTACCCTCCATCTCCTACTGCTGACGATCCTTCAGCTCTACCATCTCCCACCTCCTCTCCCTCCTCCTGTCAGTAACTCTTCTTGCCTGTTCACTCGATGCCAGCCCCTGTATGCCGGCTGTTGTACTGTACTACTGTACTTTTCAAGGTACTGTACTGTAAGATTAAAAATGTTTACTTTTCGCGTTTGTTTTTTGTGTTATTTGTGTGAAAAGTAGTATAAACCTATTACAGTACAGTACTATAGCCAATTGTGTTAGTTGGGTACCTAGACTAACTTTGTTGGACTTATGAACAAATCGGACTTAAGAATGTGCTCTCGGAACGGAACTTGTTCGTAGGTAGGGGACTTACTATACTGTTGGGCTGCACCCCACAGGCCTACAAGGCCTGCAGTTGCCCAGCTTTAAGACTGAAGAAAGAGCCCTGAGTCAGCAACAGAGACATCAGTGGTTTAATGGATGGCGGAGCATACGTGTCTGAAGCAAGGTCCTGGAGCAACACCCCACCATGTGCAGTGCATGGCGAGCAGGACAGGGTGGCAGTCTTCACTCCCAGGGTGGGGAAAGAGATTACCAGTTATAGAGAAATTGATATCAGGTGGGTTCATTAGTTACCAGGGGAACCAGCAGAGGGGCATGCCCCTCACTGCCCCCTGGATAAGAACAATCACCAGCTGGGGTATGGGGAAAGTACTTAGGAAGGTTAGTCATGATATGAGTGAAACAGGCACTGGTCGGCAGAGGATTTACAGAGAGCAAAAGAACAGCCTTTTTTTTTTTTTTTTTCGGTACGCGGGCCTCTCACTGTTGTGGCCTCTCCAGTTGCGGAGCACAGGCTCCGGACGTGCAGGCTCTGCGGCCATGGCTCACGGGCCCAGCCGCTCCGCGGGGCACGCAGGATCTTCCCGGACCGGGGCACGAACCCGTGTCCCCTGCATTGGCAGGTGGACTCTCAATCACTGCACCACCAGGGAAGCCCAAGAACAGCCATCTTGAGTGGCCTGACCATACAGTCTACCCCTACATGCCCTGTACGACCCTTACAATCTTAATCCACCCTTTTTCCACAATATCCCTAGGGTCAGGTATGCAGAGGGCACCGAAACCAGATACCGCAAATATAGTACAGACAGGCCACCCCTGGTTTTCACAAACTCAGAGTCCCTCCATGGAGAGGGGAAGGCCCCAGCTCTAAAAGAAACATTCTGGTGGCCTAGCTAGGAGTCAGCAGTCACACAGTACAGGTCTGCCATCCCATGTTATGTTGGGTGCCATCAGGGGTGGACCCATTAGGTCTTTCCAAGCAAAAAATAGTCCCACTATTTGGACTTGTATGTCCAGAGCCAGCCTATTCCATTCCACACAGCATTGCCCAGCGGTGCTCATGGGCAGTCAGTTATACAGTAACGTTTATGTCAGAAGATGACCCTTCTGACGTACTGGCGTATGGGACCAGAAGATGGTGAGTCTTTTCCCGCATTGTCAGAAGTCCCCACATAGTCATATTAACTGGGTCGATTTTTCATGGAAGTCCAGAGGAGGACAAGAATGGCATCTCGCTGTAGACCCAGCAGTTAGACTCATTTCACAGTGAGGCCAGTGTTGCTGCTCAGTCCTCGGACAGATTTCCCTTTACTTGGGCTAGGCATGAAATGCAAGACATCTAACAGGCATAACACAGGGGAGATCATGACAATTAAGCAAAATATAAGCAGTAACCACATCTGAGATAATACCACACCTGCCTGTGGTTTTTGCCCTAGTCTGTAATACAGTTCAGAAAACTCAACTTTTCAAAAATACAAGAACGTGTCTAAAATCACATATACAATGGCCACCTAGTTTTACCTTGGATGTCTGAACCACAGCTGCTACATTTTGACTTTCAAATCCATTCCCTTCCTCAGTGGCCAAAGCAGATGTACAATGCATGTCTGAAAGACCACAAAACAGGCTGCTCTGGTCAGTAAAATTTGTTAAACCATATATAAGCCAGAATGACTTCCCCATACCTCAATACATATAGATTTTTTCCATCATTTCCCCTTTTGATTGCAAATCTTCCAGTAGAAATCATTGATGATCAAAGTACCCACCCCTCAGCGCTGGGGTGCTTTCTCCCACTCCAGGTTCAGATCATGTCCCTCCATGTTAGGCCTCCTTTATATTCGCCTAGACATTCACGTTGGGGGAAAACTAATCAAATCTTGTGAACAGACTTAGAGGTATGTTAATGGGGAAACACCGTAGGCTATACATTTTCTCTTTAAAACTACCCTTAATCCACCAAACACAGCCAAATCAAGACTAATTTGTTTGCAAAACAAGTCTGGTCAATTGACCATAAAGGTTCCTCCAAACTGGCTGTGGTGGAAATCCTCAGGAGTCTCAGACTGAATTATCAAAAGGCCTCTCAAGGCCAGGAAAGCCATGCCAAAGGTCTGGCATCAGACTCACTGGATTTCTCTCTTCTAGAAGTCCCCAAAATATCGAGATTCCTGCACATGCCAGGAGACAGTCTTTCCCATTCACCTGCTCAGAACCCAAGAGTCTCCAATTTCTGGAGGGAATAGGCAGAGAGAGAAAAAACATATCCCACAGAGGTATAATTTACCAAATTGTTGTAAGTCATAAGTAACTTGAGGGGAAAGGCTTCCCTATATTTGGAAAGCACAGATCAAAACTAGTAATATTCCAGACAAAAATCCATAAACACTACAACCATATTCACCAGTTCACTCAGGAAACAATCCTCTTGTTAACTTTTTATAAAGTCATCAGGTTTTCCCTTAGGATACTTTCATTTCTTACCCAGTTCCCCAGTAAAATCTGAGATTTATCAAAGTACAACAGAGTACAACTGTCTATAAATGACAGAAAAACTTAAAAAGTCAGTTAAACATTTGATCACAATGTAATTGACAAAAGAAACAGTTTCTGCTGTCACATGCAACATTTTAAGATAACTAGAATTATGACTGATTATAATCCTAACCCTTAAAAACCTTAATGTCTGGCAAAAACTAAGAAGCAAGTAATTGTGCATTTCCTGATTGGAAACTTATGCTTTAGTGAACTTCCTCTTCTAAGAAGGCCAGGGTAGGTAAACTTAGACCCACCTAGCAATTAATGTCCCAATATTTTAATCTATTTGAAATGACCCAGATAGTCAATGAATTCTTACCATTTAACTTAGTCTAGTTTCAAGTTACAAAAATCTGAAGAGACTATTTCATTTATTTATTTATTTATTTATTTTTATTTATTTATTTTTTTGCTGTACGCGGGCCTCTCACTGTTGTGGCCTCTCCCGTTGCGGAGCACAGGCTCCGTATGCGCAGGCTCAGCGGCCATGGCTCACGGGCCCAGCCGCTCCAAGGCATGTGGGATCTTCCCGGACCGGGGCACGAACCCGTTTCCCCTGCATCGGCAGGCGGACTCTCAACCACTGCACCACCAGGGAAGCCCTGAAGAGACTATTTTAGATAGACATTCCCAAAACATAATTTTTCTATAGAGTTTACCTAAAAGCTCTTTTTTTCCCCTTCACTCTTAGAGATCACACATGATTAAAGTTCCTGAGAGCCCAGGTGAGTCATTTACATCTCAAAGGCGCAAGAAGAGAAATACCAGTTGCTTCTACAGAGGAACCAAGTACTTAAACCAATTACAAAGGCCTCACTTGGATGCAACAGCAGAGCCATTAGGCACCATTGTTCTCCAGATCTCTTGGCAGCCCCCATTCCGCAAGGACAGCCACCACAAGCCCCACATACTGGTAGACGGTCACCCTGGGACTTCCCCCGCAACTTTCAGGATCACCCCTGGAACTTCTGGGCCACATGAGCCAGTGGACGGCCCTTGCAACATTCCACTCCCCATCCCGTATTTCCCGACATCTCAGCGCTCACAGGAGCTTCCTTGGTCTCCTGGCTGCTCCTCCAATTAATGGGCTGCACCCCGCGGGCCTACAAGGCCTGTACTCGCCCAGCTTCAAGGCCGAAGAAAGAGCCCGGGGTCAGCGACAGAGACATCAACGGTTTAACCGATTGGGGAGCTTACCTGTCTGGAGCAAGGTCCTGGAGCGACACCCCACCGTGTGCGGCCAACACTGAGCAGGACGGAAGCAGGCTGCACTCTCGGCTGGGGAGGGAGACTGCTAGTTATAGGAAGACTGACAGCAGGTGGGCTCATTGGTTACCAGGGAAACCGGCAGAGGGCACGACCCTCACTGCCCCCTTGATAAGAACAATCCCCAGCTGGGGCCTGGGGCGAGTATGTAAAAAGATCAGTCAGGTGAGTAGAGTATAGGTGAAGCAGGCATTGGGCAAGCAGGGGTTATACAGAGATCAAGAGAACAGCCATCTTGAGCGGCCTGACCATACAAATACCTTGTTGTTTGGCCTTGTGATTGATATCTAAACAGTACTAAGTGCACAATTTTTATGTACTTGATACATGTAATAAGAAAATCTTATAGCACAACTTTTGAAAATACCAATTTAGAGGACAGAAGAGAGGCTTTTTCTCGATAATATCTCCTGCAGTATTTTGAGAAAGCATATGTTAAAACCGAAAACTGTCATGCAATAAATTCCTAATATCCGTTTCTTGATTTTGAATTTGTACTTAGAGTTCTGTCATATTAGCCACATATTTCCATAATGATCTGCCTATATAACCTTAGGGGTTCACTTGCTGAACACCTGAGGAAGTTATTCTGTGTGCTCCCAGGACACAGCACTCCAGGGACAATCTTGCATGTTAGAGTCACTTTTCCAATTTCAAACCACGAAAGCAACATAAGTAAACAAAAAACAGGAGAACAAATCTGTAAAAATGATTAGAAAATGATAAGGAAAAATTCTTATAGTTGAATAAGTTAAACAGTCTAATCTCATATTATGCTACTTTCTTAATTTGAAACATTTATTCTGCAGTGTTTTAGTTAATTTTGTGCTTAATAGAGACGAAAAATTGGTATGCTTTAGTTTGTAGTTTCAACCTATGAAAATTCTTAGTCAATAATCTATTTAGGAATAGATTAGTCAATAATCTATTAGGTACTGCAAACTATATGTAATGTCATAAATAATTACATTAATGGTGTAGGGGAGCACAACTTGCTACCCCAAAATTTCTCTTTGGCGTATGGATTAAAGTTAAAAACAATCAAAGCTCAAAAGATTCAGGTAGAAACTTTGACCTTCCCCCTAACTGCCAAAAAGAATTCAAATAGAGGACCTCTTCCTAGAATAGAGCTTTCACCAGAGATATCTACAAAGAATATGGGCTAGGTGTTCTGGAGGAAACTCTAGGCAGGGCCTAAAGATCAGAGTCTACTATGTGTCCCATTGTCTCTGCACAGACCAGCAAGCATTTATTTACTAAACATTTGCTTTTCCATCTCCATGTGAACTGCCTTCCTCCCCTTTGAGGTCCCAACCAACCACCCCCAACATGCTCTTTTTTCTTTAGGTGAAGATGGTATTTAAGGTGAGGGCTTTGACCATTTTGGTGAGTTACTCAGTTTTCCTGGGTCTCTCCCATGTATACATGTTATTAAACTTTTGTTTTATTTTCTCCTGTTAATCTGCCTTCTAGCCAGCCAAAAGAACCTAGAAGGGTAGAGCAAAATTTCTTCCTCCCCTACAATGGAAAGAAATAAAGGCAGATCTTGAAATTCAGTTTAATTTGGTTTGGAATATATTTTGATTCACGTGAAACCACAGAAATGCATCTCAGGGGGCTCCGAGGAGCTCCGGTCCTTCATGTCTCAGCACAGAAAGAATTCAGCAAGAGGCAAAGTGATAGATAATAAGTGATTTATCAGAATAGGATGCTTGTGAGGCTTACAAGCGGGTGCATGAGAGTGTGTCACCCCAAGAACTTAGTGGGCTACAGTTTTACAATCAAAGGAAAAGTGGGGAGGGGGAGAAGACCACCTTCTTCCTCAATCTTGAGTAGACCTCAAGCTTCCATTAGCTCCTCCCCCACGTCGGGTGGGGGAGTTTTCTTGTCCCTACGTGGTTTAACTGGGACTGCCAAAGCACAATGGAAATGAGCAAAACGGCAGTAACATATACTAAAGTATGGTAAATCATCTCAAGTTTCAGTATAATGTCACCTTTTCCTTATATTTTTGTTTTTAGTGTGCACAGAGGAGCATGTCCTAGGAATCATTAATTTACTGACCTCACTGGGCAGGATGTGGGTCACACGCCACCATTGTTTTATTGCTTTAGGGCATGTCTCATGCTTCTGTTGCATGGTTTTGTTACTAAGCAAGCCTGCTTGGTTTAGTGGTTAAGCAAACCTGCTTTCTTTTTTTTTTTTAATTAATTAATTAATTTTATTTATTTATTTTTGGCTGCATTGGGTCTTTGTTGCTGTGCGGGGTCTTTCTCTAGTTATGGCGAGCGGGGTCTACTCTTCATTATGGTGCGTGGGCTTCTCGTTGAAGTGGCTTCTCTTGTTGTGGAGCAAGGGCTTTAGGGGCGTGGGCTTCAGTAGTTGTGGCCCGCGGGCTCTAGAGCGCAGGCTCAGTAGTTGTGGTGCAAGGGCTGAGTTGCTCCACGGCATGTGGGATCTTCCTGGACCAGGGTTCGAACCCGTGTCCCCTGCACTGGCAGGCAGATTCTTAACCACTGTGCCACCAGGGAAGCACCAAACCTGCTTTCTTGAGTGATCATTAACTTATAGGGTTCTCCCATACTTTCTTCTTTACTTACAATCCCCTAGTGGGATTAACTATTTAATCACCTACTTTGTCCCTTTACTCTGTTCCTATCACATGTATGTCAGTTTCTCAACCTCAGCACTACTGATAATTTGGACTGAAAATTTCTTTGTTGTGGGGCTGTCTTGTATATCGTAGGATGTTTATCAGCAGCTCTGACCTGTACCCACTAGCAAACCCCTCAGTTGTCTACAGAAATGTCTCCAAACCTCGCCCAGTATTCCCTGGAAGGGTGGGGAGCAAATCACCTATGCTTAAGAACCACTGATACATAATTTTGTTTTGTAAATGAAAGATTCACAACATTTCACTTTAAATGACAAAATCATTCTGAAGAACCAGCACAACTTAATTGATGTTCATACTTTACCAATGTAACAAAACTTGACTGCTTCTAGGCTAGGCTTAGATGGTGATAGATAGATAGATAGATTTTGTTTCCCACAAACTTTGCAACAAGATGTAAGTATTTGCTGAAAGTTGCTTAAAGGACACTACTTAAAGTTTACTTGAAGGCTTTTAGGATTACAAATAATAGTAGGTGGCAAATTCCAGGATATATGTCTCTTACTTAGCATAGTTTTTTTTTTTTAATTTTTGTTGTAGCATAGTTGATTTACAATGTTGTGTTAGTTTCAGGTGTACAGCAAAGTGAATCTGTTATACATATATCCACTCTTTTTTAGATTTTTTCCCATATAGGCCATAACAGAGTATTGAATAGAGTTCCCTGTGCTATACAGTAGGTCCTTATTAGTTATCTATTTTATACATAGTAGTGTGTATAAGATTTTTGAGAAACCATGTTACTCTCATTACATATGGAAAGTTATTTTCTCCCAGCTTTAAGGTCCTAAGACATAATGTAAGTACAATTCCAAAGTGGTTACAGGTCTTAACTGTGGAGAGGTCTAAAATTGTTAGCCAATGCAAGCTCAATAAAGTAAATGTATTTAAAATTTGTTCTTAAGAGAAGGTCTTGTTCTGCATCAAGTCATTAACTTCCATAAATTCCTCAATTACAGTTTCATCTGTAAGTATTCAATATGCAGTTTTCCATACCTTAGAAAGGATAACCTACCACTCTTGCAAAAATAAAGACCTAGTTGTTCATTTAATATGCTTTCGAACTTTGATATCTTTCTACTTGAGCAATTGAAGGTTTGTGTTCTCATTGTAATTCTTTATGTGAGGAGCAAGGAAATTTTAGACTTAACTCTTGAAGTATTGATTATTATTGAACTCTTTTAAATCTCATTGAAGAAACTCTGCTAAAAATAGCAGGACTCTTCAGACTTTTGATTAACTTTACATCTGCCATTGAGTCTATGGATACGTGTTTTTAAGCTCCGTGAGTCTAAGGTAAGTCTCCTGTTATTAATATGCTTGCAAAATCTATATCTGTGGTATCATTGCCAGAATCGAGCAAGACAGCAATTTAAATGTATAAAAGAAAAATGAGTCTTGGACTTTCTTTTTACTTTCAAGCTAGATATTTTTCTATTCTTTGTAAAGGAATTGGATCATTGCCCACTTGCAAGAGTGAAGAGGAAAATAATTACCCTTCTCTATAATAAGGTCATGATTTTATTATCATGAATCATGACAGACCTTAGTTATCTATCAAGAAGAGGTGATTAACATTAATTATAATGACACAGGTACTTATTATTTTAGCAGGGCTAAATAATTCTCCAATATTTAAGTGGTTAATATTAAGTAATTTCATGCAGCAGAGTACTTAGCTCTGTTCTTGTCAATAATAATTTGAATTTTGTCAATGACATAAATATATTCAAAAAGCCACTATCTTGGGACTTCCCTGGCAGTCCAGTGGTTAAGATGTTGCACATCCACTGCAGGGGGCACGGATTCGGTCCCTGGTTGGGGAACTAAGATCCCACATGCCGAGCATTGTGGCCAAAACTAAACTTAAATAAAAATTAAAAACAACAAAACCAAAAGGCCACTATCTTAATAACAATATGACCTGTGAGAATAGTATAGAGGGTTTTTTAATGACTGTTTTGGAAAATTAATATCATTTGCTCTGGTATTTTTCAGTAGTAGAATAAGTCTTACCATTTATTTATTTTGTTTACAAAACAGTAGTTTTGCTCTTAATCAGCAGCACAGAATACTATTAGTATTAGCAATAATAACGGTTAATATTTACCGAACAATTACCATGTGCCAGACACCTTTGAATATATTATTTATTTTCAAGGCTATCTTTTGGGATAGGTATTATCTTTTGAGACAGAGATTATCATCCCCACAGATGAGCAAACTTGGACAACAATTATTATCATAATTGGGAAGTGACAGAGCTACAATGCAAACCAGGGTTAGAAAAAAAAAACAGAGGAATAAGTATCAATGCTACCTATCCATTCTCTTCTGCCTAGTCTATGCTATGTCTTTGAGTCAAATCAGGACACCAAAAGGCCTCATTTTAGTATTATTATTAATTATTTTTTAGGCAGAGAATATTTCAGGAACACAAGATTGGATTCATCATAATCTTTGTTCATCATGAATTCTTATCATTAGTCTAGGCATGGCTCACTTTTTTTTACTTAGTAAGTTGATTACTTTTTATAATATGGTAAACACCCAACACCAACCACTCACTAGGACCTTGGTAAAAATCTACGTATGAATTTAAAAATAAAAAATAAATAGAACTGTAATAAGATCTTAACTTTTATTAATGGTTTCTCCACATTCATTTTTAAAATATTTTTAAATTGAGGTATACATTACTTAGAGTAAAATGCACAGATCTAATCATAAATTTTGATAAGTTGAGTTGGATAAGTTTGGAAACAGGCATATAAAGGTTAATTTTATACCCTCAAGGCACAGGATATTTTCAAAACAAAAATATATAGTTATATAAGTACCACCAAAATGGAGATATAGAGCAGAGGTCATCCAACTATGACCTGTGGACCAAATCTGGCCCATGGACTGCTTATGTTTGGCCCTTCAATTTTCTAATCTATGCAAGAAATGTTATGTTCAGCTGCTAAAGAATTTTTTGAGGATGCATTATCTTTCTGTAGAGAAATAGAGCTTTTGGAACCCAGAAGAAAGGAAAAATGAATTTCTGTGAGGTAATCTGCTTGTCAAGGTCTTACAGAGGAAAGGGAAGGTTTGGGAATTACCTTCAGCTGTTTCCATTTCCCTGAGTCTTAGAGCTGGGTTTCTCAAACCAGAAGCCCAGCATATTTTTGTTTTAAAAAACAAAACAAGTAAAAATCTTGAACCTGTGCCCACAGCCAGCATGTACCCTTTTGAAAGCTACAGTATGTTTTGACTCACTGTTATAGAACGTCCTGAGACAGGAAACATTTAATCCAAAATGTAGTGCCTTTTAGGAAAATGCCCCTTGGAAGCAGGGAGTCCAACTGGGTATCAGTGTGAATATTGTCATTGTCGTTGGCAAGATCTTCAGACCTAATGGGTGGAGGTGGCATGGACACACAGTGCCTTTCCTCAGGAGTGCTGTTTAATAACACCCAAATACCTGAAACCTGATGTTGACAATGATGAGTATCTTCTTTTCTGCCAACATCCCCTGCTTTAGAGAGAAGGAAGGAGATACCTTAAAATGAATGTGAGAGTAGTGAAGTTAAATCTTAGTTAAAATGTTTTAATCATCAGACTGTGTGATAGAAATGAATGTGTTCACTCCAGAAAATATATAGCATTATCACAAAAGGCATAAGGAAAAAGAAATGAATATGCTTGAGGGAAAATCTGCAAAGCCATAGAGGCTTTGTGTATGTGTGTGTGTGTGTGTCGGGGGGGTGATGGAAGGGGGGAGTGCTGGCAAAGGCACAATGCAAAAATATCACACTTACATTAAACTGAACCCAGAAGTTGAAATTCACATTCACTCTGAGTTGCCATTTTGCTGTCTTCAGGGTCCACATTGCAAGATCATGCTAAAAGATCACCAAGACACAGTGGAAGGAAGATTTGGAGTTCAAGAGACCTGAGATCTTGTTTGGGAACTTAGGTGTCCCTAGCTAAGTTACTTAATTCTTTTCTGATTCTTAGATCTGACTTCCTGAAAATGGGTATATAATGATAATTGTATCTCACATGGATTTTATGAAGTGTCCATAAAATGAAATATGGTCATGGTTATACAATGATAATGTAAATTTTTTAGCAATACAAATGTTAGTAACTCTTGTTTACATTATGCAATACTGAACTTTAGAGAATTAGCCCTGTTAGATTCAACACAGTGAATTCCACAACAAAAGCAAATTATTTTAATTTCCAGTTCACAGGTAATTTTTAAATAAACTATTTTAGTTTTTTAGTATTATTATGATTTTTCACAATAAAGAGTCTGCTTTACATAATTTATTGAAAATTCTACCCTTAATCTACCATTCAACATAATCTTCTACCCCTTTCCCTCTAACTCCTAGAGTTGGGTATATCTTACAGGATTACTTTAATTTGTCTCATAAGAATATTGTGGAAGACCTATATAATAAAGGGCTTTTTAAATTCTAATTTGAAGCGTAATGAACAAAGTTTGAAGATGATCAGATTCATGAATTTTCTTATGGGCTTCAAGGTACAAATTAATACTAACCTTGATCAATGGAACAATATTTCTTTCTGTCACACATATCATTCCCCGATCTACCTACATCCACCAAAGGCCTGACTTTCAAGGTTTTTCCTGTTGACTCTGGCAAAATGAACATGGAGTTCTGCGACTCATTACGTGAAGTTTCAGAAAAAGTCTTTTGATCTAACGTATCAAAGAAAAGAATCTGGCAACCCAAAAGTCACCCAGAAGGCAGCATTATCTTTACAAACTATAGCTGTGCTTAGGTGTGTTTGATAAAGTTGTTTGGTTATCATTTTTACAAAATAGAGAACCTCACCAGTTCCTCTAGGGTTCTCAAGTGAGAGATACCCTTGGCCCATATCGCTTCTACACAGTGCAACTAATCTTTGACGACACAGAATGACATATTACCAATTGCAATAACACCTGGTAAGTGCCTCCTGTCGATAGTAGTACTGTGTTTTAATGAACAAATAAATGGCTTATCTACCCTTCTTGGCAAGAAACCCCAGCTATTGAGGCGAAGCACCAGCTCTCCCTATGTTACTTGGGCTAATTGACTCTTTGGATGAAGTTAAATCTCACTTATCCCCAGTGGGATGTATGTTTGCCAGTAATCAATAGCTCAACAAGATCCACATGGCAGGTAATTAAGTGGAAAGTAATTAATACCCATCAACTGTTTTTTATTAACTGTTTGCCATTCCTTCACTCAAAAGTCCCACTGTACTGTAAATAAGAGGGAAAGAGGCAAGAAGAGAAGGCAGGGAAGAAACTAGCTTTGATTTCGAAGAAGTCAAAGAATTGCAACTTTCTTCCTGGGTTAATTCCATTTTGAGGCTAGGAACTGCTCTCCAAGTTATCACTTTATTGGTTTGTTCTCTTTGTTCCATTTTTGCAAGGACTCAAGTAAAAACAGGATCTCAAATAAATGCACTATTGTAGAAAAACGGGTTTATTCTGATATTATGAAGAAAAGGGAAAAAAATAAGATGCCACAGTATTAGGGACCTTTGTGTTGAGAAACTGAGAACTGATAAGCTAAATCTGGGGCAAGAACTTCTACTTAAAAGAAAAGAGAAAACAGTTATCTTGGTGAATGGAATGCTCTAAATATCATTAATTATTTTTGTTACTATCTTGGATTCTTTATATTTCTTATAAAATATTTAACTTTAATTTTTATTGAGAATAAATTCTGCCTCCCAAACCTCAGCTACATCAAGAAGGATTTTACATTTAAAAAGGATTATCCTTTTTAAAATCTGCCTTTTGTGCCAATACCTTTTGGAAGATACATTCAGAAGACTTTTCCTTATGCTGTTGCTTTTTGTTCATCTTTTGATCTAAGAAAGGAATTGAGTCAGTTCCCAAAGAACCCCTGACTGTAGGTAGGACTCTTGAATAAGGTAGGAAATTGGTATGGGAATGATGCATAAATTAATAAGACACAAAACAAATTAATCCACTGGGGGAGGCAGTACTTCATTTACTTGGAAATTTCTCACCTATTGACCTGGTAAGGTTCAGGGTTTTAAGGCTTGGATCATTATATTTTCAACCTCATTTATAGTTTAAAAAATGCAGTGGCATATGTTAATGATAGGGATCTGGAGAAGAGATTGTTCCCAACTTAGATCTTTATTACCAAACCTCTATAATATCATATAAGAATGCCTTCCTTATAATTATTGAGACCTCAAAACAGTTCTTTGGAAGTAATAAAGGCACACATGTTCAGGATGACAAAGGCTACTGAACATATGAATACTTGACCAAGTGTTACTTGCATATTTTACTCTATTAAAACAATTCTATGCTTATAGAATTTTTATAGTGCCAAACTAAAAAAAATTTTTTTCCCTTTAAATAGAACACTATTTTATTCATGAAACTGAGTATTTTAATTGTGTCTAGGGTCATAACTGAAATATAGGCATGTCTATCCTTGTAAAATTGCTCTAGAAAGAGAGCTAAACCTATAGATGCTTTGAGAACTATCTAATTTTTGTGTATTACCTTTATGCTCAGAAAAATATGCATTATTTAACTTAATTTAATGTTATTTATATTAATATTATTCAAAGTATTTACAGATATTCATACATATATTACATCTATATACTACGTACCAGTGAATAATGTGATCCTATTAAAAAATGCTTTAGGAGGCTTCCCTGGTGGCGCAGTGGTTGAGAGTCCGCCTGCCAGTGCAGGGGACACGGGTTCGTGCCCCGGTCCGGGAAGATCCCACATACCACGGAGCGGCTGGGCCCGTGGGCCACGGCCGCTGGGCCTGCGCGTCCGGAGCCTGTGCTCCGCAAGGGGAGAGGCCACAGCAGTGAGAGGCCCACGTACCGCAAAAAAAAAAAAAAAAAAAGCTTTAGGCAACAAATATAATTTTCCCCTTTTTGCTTAATTTCTCCACTTAACTCCCAGAGTACTTATTTTCACTTATTATCTTATTGCATGTACTTGTATATATCCAATTACATGCATAAATATACATATATACATGCATAAATTCACATAAACATACCAACAATGTTGAACTTTATCTGAGTCCTATGCTCCCGAGAAGCAATAGTGGTTAGGAAGTGGCTCTTTTACTTTCTGCATTTCCATAGAGGAAGGCTCTGAACAGGTCAGGTCAGAAGTTGACTGGCCAAGATTCTCATGTTGTACTGGATCTGTACACGAATTTGCTTTTAGCAGCATGAAATCCCAGCAACTGGACAAATGACTAGGAAATGACTGAAAAATGACTAGGAAACCCATCACAGAGAAAGGAAATTCAGCTGAACTGGCAGGGTTTCAAGAACATGCAAGAGGTTGAACTCAGACAAGAGGATTGTTAAATGTCTTTAAGAAAAGGAAACATTAACTTACTTGCTGATTTCTATTAATATGGCAGAAAATATATTAGTAGAAAGTTAAGTCAGCAGTGAGAAGGTAACATATTAAAAGGAAAAATTATTTAGATTCTGGATGACTGATTCATGAATCATAATCATCACGACAACATCATTTCAGCTACTATTTTTCACATGGTTATTACTCTGCATCTAGAATTCATTCCTTTAATAAATCTTCAAGGGGTTGTTATTATTAACCCCACTTTTCAGCTAAAAATACTGAGGCTTGGAAAGACGAAGAAATTTTCCTGAGTTCACAGAGTTAGTAAGTGGCAGAGCCTGGATTCAAAGTCAGGCCTTTAATCATTAGTCAAAGCCTAAAAAGAAGCAAATTCTTACATATGGATATCCACAGTTAAATAATTTTAAGGATCACAAGTAAATCCAATGCCCAATATGCCAACATCTGACTTCTGATAGGAAGAAGGGAAAAGATCCTGCTACCTTGGTTTAATTGTAAGCAATTACCAGTACAAAGAGAGTATTCCACTGAGCTACTGATACTGCATGCTACATAGTTTTAAAGAGGAAAGTGATTCCTAATACACCCAGCACGGGTGCCACTCTATAATTACACTGCTAGCAGCCCTGTAATGAGGACTTTCTTTTTCCCCTCCAGTCAATATAAATGCCTATCAATGTAAAATAGTCACACAGCTTTCTACAATCTGGAGAGTAAAAAGCAATCCCAGGCTGACATAGTATCTATAATCTAAGCGTATTGCTTTTTTCAATATGCATTACTGGTATTATTTAACATGCATTGAGGGTGGCCAGCACGCAGGAATAATTAGAACAATGGGCACCTCAAAGGGAACACATAGATGCCCCGCTGTACTGATAATGAAAGGTGCTATCAGAGGCAAATCACACCCAATTAAGACATAAAAAAGAGACATTATTAGTACTTAATTCTGACTGTGTCAAGAATCTCTGTTTGCTTTCCTTTATTGCTGATAACAGCATTGCCTTGACCTTACTGCAAAATTAATGGTAGGCATTTCATTGTGTTCTATTCACTGTAACCTACTAGAAATTTGTGTGTGTGTGTGTGTGTATTTTTTTACGTGCTTTGTGATTTGTGTTTTTATATGACATACCACTTAGCCTTAACTTTGTTCATAATTCTTTAAAAAATGCAAAGCCTCAGAGCCAAACCAGATAAAAAAATCTCTGTTCGCAACACTCAAAACTATTCAAGACAAGCTTAATTTAAATTTGCATGAGCTATGTAGACCCATGAGCTGGGTCTCCATCTGGTTTCTGTTTTTTTAATTTTATATACTTTACTGTACATGTCTAAAGACAATACTTCAAGGGATATTGTCTTGTGTTTTGTGCAATCCTTGTACCTCTCCTCCGGAGGAATTGATGGTAATCCTTAAGCAGTGTGGCTAGAAGGCCTTTGTCTGTTTTTTATTGAAGTATAGTTGATGTACAATATTATATGTTACAGGTATATAATATAGTGATTCACAATTTTTAAAGTTTATACTCTATAGTTATTATAAAATATTGGCTATATTCCTTGTATTGTATAATATATCCTTGTAGCTTATTTTATACAGAATAGTTTGTACCTCTTAATCCCCTATCCCTATATTGCCCCTTCCCCCTTCCCTCTCCCTACTAGTAATCATTAATTTGTTCTCTGTATCTGTGAGTCTGCTTCTTTTTTTTATATTCACTAGTTTGTTGTATTTCTTAGATTCTACATATAAGTGATATCATACAGTATTTATCTTCCTCTGACTTATTTCACTTAGCATAATACCCTCCAAGTCCATTCACATTGTTGTAAATGGCAAAATTTCATTCTTTTTAATGGCTGAGTAGTATTCCATTTTATATTTATATATATATATATATATATATATATACACACACACACACATACATATATACACATATATACCACAACTGGTTTATCCATTCATCTGTTTATGGACAGATTGCTTCCATATCTTGGCAATTGTAACTAATGCTGCTATGAACATTTTCAAATTAGTGTTTTTGTTTCTTTTGGATATATATATCCAGGAGTGGAATTGCTGGGTCATATGGTAGTTCTATTTTTAGTTTTTACGAGAAACCTCCACACTGTTTTCCACAGTGACTGCACCAATTTACATTCCCACCAACAGTGTACAAGGATTCTCTTTTCTTCACATCCTTACCAACATTTATTATTTGTGTTCTTTTTGATGATAGCCATTCTGACAGGTGTGAGGTGATATCTCCTTGTAGTTTTGATTTGCATTTCCCTGATGATTAGTGATGCTGAGCATCTTTTCATGTGCCTGTTGGCCATCTGCATTTCCTGTTTGGAAAAACGTCTATTTAGTTCTTATGCCCATTTTTTAAATTGGGTGGGTTGTTTGTTTTATGTTGATTTGTATGAGCTGTTTATATATTTTGGATATCGACCCCTTATAGGTCACATAATTTGCAAATACTTTCTCCCATTCTGTGGGTGATCTCTTCATTTTGTTGATGGTTTCCTTTGTTGTGCAAAAGTTTTTAAGTTTAATTAAGTCCCATTTGTTTATTTTTGCTTTTATTTCCTTTGCTTTAGGAGACTGATCCAAAAAATACTGCCAGGATTTGTCAAAGAGTGTTCTGCCTATGTTTTCCTCTAGGAGTTTTATGGTTTCTGGTCTCACATAGAGGGCCTTTTTCTCAATCTTCCCTGGCAGCTGTTCTGAGGCCCTCTGTTCTGGTCCCACACCATCTCTTTGTGCCTGTATGTATGGTTCCTGCTGCAGGACTCTTACTCAGTCTTAGTTTTCACTTGAAAACTTCCTGAAAGGACAATCTTTAATTTTGAGCCTGTTTCTGTTAATGTTGGGAATGTCTATGTAGTCATGCAAAACCTGTATTCTCTGTAGTGACTTGTATTCTCTGTAGTGACTTGTGTTGTTTCTGTTTTACTTTGGTATATGAGAGGGTCATGATGATCTTTGGAGGCAACAAAACTCCTCCTGTTTGAAATCTAAAATAAAAACTGATCTTCCATCATAGTTGTGTCATGACACTTTCTGTGTAACACCATTCATGTTCTATAGGCCACAGGAGCTTGGTATTGGTAACGTGTATGAAAGTATAAAGGATATATTCAATTCAATTCAGCAAATACATGTTGAGTATTTAGTACAAGGCAAACCTATGTAAGCTGGTTTCTCAGCAGCAAAACAATTCATAAACTTATCCACCAAAAACTCATACCCATGATGACTCATGCTATAGAACAATTCTGAAGAGGGTACTGATGAAACATGAGAGTCCACAGGATCCTCCCACACATGTTCTAAGAGAAGAGAGGGGCACATTGCTCTTCTGATAATTTTACCTCTTCAAGCGTTACACTTTTCACAGTCAGCATAGAAGGACAAACAAAATATAATCAGGCCCTATTATCTCTACTGAGTTATCTTCACTATTGAGTAACATGATACTTCACTGCTCTCTACATAAGTATTGTCAGCTGATGCTAAAAAGAGGAGGGTTATGTATGGCCAGTAAAGGGACTTACTAGGGCCGAGTCCTCTCTGAGGGCCGAATAAATTGGAGAAATAGTGCCTTTTGTTTTGCCTCAGTGTTCTCTCAACCTCCTAAATAAAGTATTCACTGATATCATGAAAAAGGTATGAGTATACATTGGAACAAAGGGACCATATCAAGGACTATCTCCATCTCTTGGGCCAGTGACATACACTGTGAGCTGGAATCTTACCAGTTCCTGGGTTCCTTTATCACCCAGCAGAAGAGTTTAGCGCCCATTCTAAATACTCATGAAAATAGGAATTCAATATGGTTGAATTCAGATGACAGATCAATTTCTAAATTCACAGACAATGGGATTGTTACATTTTAATATCCCTTCCACTTTGAACATTGACTAAGGTATTCTTTTCTGGTCCTATATTATACATAATACTTTCCACAAGCAATTATACTCCAATAAAAACTTAGTCTTTTTTTTTTAATTGGAGTATAGTTGCTTTACATTGCTGTGTCAGTTTCTGCTGTACAGCAAAGTGAATCAGCTGTACATATACATATATCCCCTCTTTTGGATTTCCTTCCCATTTAGGTCACCACAGAGCACCGAGTAGAGTTCCCTGTGCTATACAGTAGGTTCTCATTAGTTATCTATTTTATACAGAGTAGTGTATATATGTCAGTCCCAATCTCCCATTTCATCCCACCCCCCTCCCCTTTCCCCCTTGGTAATCGTATGTTTGTTCTCTACATCTGTGAAAATTAGTCATTTTTTATGTGCAGTATTATGCACATGGATGCTAACTAATTACTTTTTAAAAGAAGTTTTGCGTCTAGCCTGGAACTTCTTCCTTCGTTATTTCCCCAGATCAGGAATGGCAGTTACTTGGTATATATGCTGATTATCTGCCTTCCCCAACCATGAAGACATGACTAATTAATTACTGCTTGCATTCCTGTTGAGTCTCAGAATCCTTCTCAACAGAGCTCCTCTCCAGCCCCACAATCAGTCAGAGTTGTCCTGGGAAATTAAAAAACATTTTGCTATCCCTGGCATAGATAATTACAGAAACAATATTTTGGGCTTCGTCCCCTACATTCTTCTCTGCCCGGTGTACTTACTGGCTTGTGGCTATGTCTGTATGAAATCATTTTTTCTTGAATTATGCTTTTCTGACTTTGACCTGATGTCTTTTCTTACTATTTTATATTTTATTTTATTGTGACTTTAACCAGAGTATGAAACAAATGTACCTCAGTATTAATAACTGCCCATTGATTTTCCCTCAGTCCCTTCAGGAAATGTCTTTACTTCTGCCATTATGATACTGTGGGCATGCAGAACAGGCCTCCCCAAGATGCACCACTTTGGCATGTGGATTATTTTGAGCTAAAGGTAATGGAGACCCAGTGAACTCAAGAAAAACTGCTGCCCCTCCTTTAACTACCTAGAAAAAATTTAAACTGGGGATTTTTCTCAGAAAAAGAGTTATTTCCAGAGATAATTATTTTTATCTAAGTGGCCCCATCTATATGGCAGGGCAAACATCTAATACATCTGTTCTTCTTCTTATTGTCCTGTGAATGACCCTCCTGTCCCTGGAAGCTCCAGGCCTCTATCCCATTCTTTAGCTCATGATGGCATATAGACCTCATCTTACCTTTGTCTTTGAACCTCTCATGTGTGTGGGTCTCTGACCCTCTCATGTATATGAGATTCCTGTACATATGAAATTAAATCTGATCTCCTGTGACTCTTTCTCATGTCAACTTAATTCTTAGATCAGACAGAAGAATCTAGAAAGGTAAAAGAAAAGGATCATTTCAATTTTCATTGTGACTAAAAGTATGGGCCCTGGAGCCAGACAGCCTGTCTTATGTGGCCTTCCTTTGGTTTCCTTACCTGAAAACCTCCTACAGCTGCTATGAGGATTAAATGAGTTAATGCATACAAAACACTTAGGACAGTGCCTGCCACATAGTATGTGTCTAATACATGTTAGCTGCTAGCAGTGCTTGTAATATTAGCCATTTTTGTTGACCCAGCCTAGGTGGATTTACTCTTTTTTATCTGCACATTCTCAATATGCAAGATCTGATCTCTTAATCAACTTTTACTCATGGAACCCAAGGTTCACAATTATATAAGTGGGCACATTAATAACAACAATAGCAAAGGCATAAATTTCACTGTCTCATTCACCTGCTTCCTTGGAGCCATATCTTTTGGCAAGTGCTGTCAAGTGATCCTCCATCTCAGTGCCCTCATACTAATTCCTTCTCTTCTACATTCCCTTTTTCAAATCAATCCATGCACATCGACTTGCTGGAGAGTACAAAACAATTTGCTAGCTAACATACACATGAATTAATTCAGATATTGTACACATGCCATAAAAAAAATTTAGTGTTTACTGCCCTCAAAGCTATCAGCATCAAGAAGTAGAGAAATAGAAACTTCCCTATTTCTTCTTCCTTCTTCTTCAACCCCATCTCTGTGTCTACCAACCTCCAGGACTTTCTCCCAACATGCAAGGAGTTGGCTCACCATGCACATCTTTGTCTTTACACTTCCAATCATCCCCAGTGTCTGAAACACTTGAAAAATGCAAATTTATAACCCTGTAACACCCTAGCTGCGCAGTTCCTTGATATTAACAAAATTTATGTGCATTCCTCCTTTATACCTCTAGGTGTGGCCATTTCCCACCTCCTGCATGTTTTGGATCTAATCCACCCTCAAGATCTCAAACTGAGAAATCCTCTTTCTTGAGCAGCTGTTATCCTTCCACTCCCCTCACTTTGTTTTATGACATACTAACTTGGGTTATAATTACTTATATTTATCACTTATCTTCTCTAATATATTGTAGGGTTTTTTTGAGAGAAGAAAAGTCATTTGTTTTCTATTTACCAGCAATGCCTTGTTCATAGGAAGTGGCGTTTTAATGTATGTGGAATAAATCACCATGTTGGATAATTATATAAAGATGTATCCCTCCATGTTCCTTAAATGCTATCCTGGGGCTTATTTGCATGATCTGTCCCTAACAAAACATGCTGCACCTAATTTTCATAAAATAAATCCATGCCATTTGATCATAGACTTGCACTTTACCAGTGGTGTGTTTTGTAGGAAAGTTGTTTAATCTCTTAGAGCCTCGTTTCTCATTTATATAGAAGAGAGAGTCTTTCTGGTATTGTTATGAAGTGATAATAATGAAAAGCACCTAGTACAGATGTACAGCTGTCATCCCTCTTTGGTATATGATGTCCCTTCTCAAAAATTTGAATACACTGAATACATTTTAATACATGAAAGATTATTTATCCCCGCATACTGGAAAAATAGTAAACATGTTTTGATAATGCCTAGTTTTATGAGAATATAAGGAAACAGGTAGATGCTTATAAATGCTGGTGTAAGTATAAATTAGCGTAAGCTTTGGGAAAAGCCATTTGGCAGTGAGAGAAAGGAAGACAAGAAAAACAGAGTCCAGAGGGAGGGAAGTGGAAAAGGAAAATCACAGGATATAAAGGAAGAGAGAGATCATAAAGGTTGGGGAGTGAGAGGAAATAGGAAAAAAAGTGTTGAGGTAGATAAAGAGAGTGGAAAGAGAAAAAAGAGAGAAGAGCAAAATAGGCTTGATGCCCTAGGTAAGTAAAATGCTTCCAGGTAGAGAAATAGGTGAGCCCAGGAGTACTGACCATAGCACCAGGGCTCAGCAGTTGCTTCTCCCTTTCCACCCCTCTCATGTGCTTCTGCTCTGCTCTTTTCCCTGCGGCCACCAGCTGGCCCTGATCCCAGAGAGGAGAGGACATACTGTCACTCTCTAACAAAGCCTTTCGTCCTGGGCTTTGCTCTCTCTGGTCACATCTAATATTTTCATACTCTTTGGATGGTTACATGTGAAATGTAGGATCAATAGGAATTTGATCACAGACTACATGAACATCAGAAAGCAGAACAGAAATAATGTATACTATTTTCTCATTCATTCCACATGGCAGCTCTCAGTGTATGTGTGATATTGTGATTTCTGATAAGAAATATATAGATTTGGCTTTGGTCCCCATTCCTGGCACAGAACTCCTTGGAATTTCCTAAGTGATGGGGGGGGTCTCTTTTATTATGTTAATGAGGTGACTTTTGGACCCCACCTAAAGATTAGGGGCGAGCCAACCGTGAGATTAGAGGGTTGGAACTTTCAGTACCACCCCAGATCTCCAGAGGGGGGAGAGGACCTACAGGTTGAATGAACCTCCAGTAGCCAATTATTTACTCAATCATGTTTATGCAGTGGAGATCCTATAAAAAACCTGGAAGGACTGGGTTCAGAGAGTTTCCAGGTTGTTGAACACGTTGAGATTTGGGTTATGCATTTCTTCCATCTGGATGTTACTGAATTATATCCTCTTATCATAAACCCGTAATCTATAAGTAAAATATTTCTCTGAGTTCTGTGAGCCACTTTAGCAAATTAATTGAACCCAAGGAGGAGGTCATGGGAACCTCGGATGTATAAGCAGATCAGAAGTACAGTTAACAACCTGGGCTTGTGACTGGTGTCTGAAGTGTGCGTGGCGGGGAGGAGGGACAGTCTTTTGGGACTGATCCCTTAACCTGTGGAACCCTATGCTGTCCCTGGGTAGATAGTGTCAGAATTTGGTTGAACTCTTGGGGATTCATGCTGGCATCCAGCTGGTGCTTGTTGGTGGTGTGGGGAATCCCCTTCTGCCCTCACACTTGGAATTGGTACCAGAAACTACTTAATGGGTAAATATTGGATGGCCTCATTTCTGCCACTCCCTCTATGGGTAGCTTTGACTCATTTGCCCCTATGTGTCTCAGTTTTCTTTCTTTCAGTTGAAGGAATCAGCAGTTTCAGTTTGAAGTCTGAGTTTCCCAGAACCTGGAGAGTTCTGTGGCTCTTCAGTTAGAGACTGAAGTCAGTGATTCCCACAGAAGGTGAGGAAGCATCTGGCAGACAGGGCTCAACAAGGTGGCTCTGCTTTTTTACATTCCATGTACGACTTCTACTGGGGAAGAGTTTGCATTCTCTAAACCCTCATATACTGAGTGATCACAGGACTGTGTACTACTGGCCAGAGGACACACTCATAATCCTACCTGTCTCCTCTCACCACCACATATTCATGGCAAATCTTTTACGTATGTCCAAAGTTTGCCCAGCTCTCTACAGCTTGTAGGTCCTAATGGGTTCATATTGACTAAAAAATTACACGCCTCCTTGGCAGATGTACTTACCCTCATAAGGATGGACCTCCAGCCCTTACAAGTCCCATTCCACGAATTTCTCTTTGCATCCTCACTAATTATGCACTTGAGCTTTTCTGCCCCAGGCTGATCCCCTCCTTCATATCAGCTACCTCTAAAGCCATCTGAGGTCAGCCATCAGCCCTGTTTGTGAGAATGTGGGATTCTCTCAGCGCTCCAGAAGTTAACCATTGAGGAACCAAAGTAGCATCACATCCACTACAACCCTGAGTACCTGGAGTCACAAGATATTTCATACAGAAGAGAAGTTACTATTCTGTCCTTTCCTGTGATGCGTTTTGTCCTCTGTGACTAAGACTATACTTCTTGTGCTTCCAAGGTCTTCCCTTTCTGGGATTAGTTCTTTCCTTCTATTTCTGCCTGCATCCCCTTCTCTCCTCAGGGCTTAGGCACAAATCGTGTGAAGGTGATGGCATAGTACCAACTTCTGACCTAGAACCATGCTGGTTTTCTTACCCGCCATGAAAGCAGTGCAAACCTTTCCCTCCCACCTCCCCAATCCCTTTTATTGCCCCCAGGGGACTTATCACACGAAAATGGTTGCTTTGGCCAACCTAATTTACCAAGCTCATGTGAATGAATCCCAGAAATGCCTGAATCCTAATTATATCCTAGCAATGAGCTTACAGATTCCCATTCCTTCAAGACCATGCTCTTTACAAGTTGGTGAAAGGTGAGTTTGATGGTGTTCTTTTCCCCATAAATGAATACATATACTTTAAAACCCATTAGAATCTTTTACAGAAGAAGTAGACAAAATCAGTATGAGTTGGTGAGGCAGGCAAGGGCTGGATGAGTCTGAGAGAGTTTAGATACATACACATAGATAGATACATACAATCACATATTGATATGTGTGTGTATACATATATAGATACATATGTATGTATATAAGATTCCTTTTGTACATATATAAATAAACATCAGTGACATGTCCTATTCGAATACTTCTATTTACTGATCCAACAAGGGAGTGAATGTGGAGCACTAATATAAGAAAGTATAAGAAAGTAAGAGCTTACTATAACAGAAAAGTAAAAGTCAGAACCATGACCCCCCCAAAGAAAGAAAGAAAAGCAAGCAAGTAAATCATGTCCCTAACTTCCCATTGGCTATAAAAAAGGCTTTAGACCCACTATTGCTGTTTCCCTGAAGCAAATATACTGATGTATATCACACACTTTGTGCACATTAAACCATTTCCTGGGTTTATCGTCTCTCCTAGGATGATCTCATTCTTAATATTGTATGTGTTTTTAAAAACTGGATTATTTTGTTAATTTTATCAAATTATTTGTTAAATGAAATGTGCTGAATTTTATTGTGAAATATATAATAAACACAAATATATACATATTTATATACAATCTATGTGTGTGTGTGTATAAATCAAGAATTTTAAAAATATTTTTAGAAGGATGAGATAGATAAAGAGTGTTAACTTAGCAGAGGCATATATAACAAAACCAAAATAGCTTTTGCTGAATCCTTATCATTATTATCAAGAATGTCTAGGTGCTTAGAATTGAGCTATGCAAAACAACTAAAATGATTTCACATCATCTGAAAATTAAGAAAACATATGTTTAAGAATTAAGTGCATATGAGAAAATGTGAGAAGAAACAAAAAATTGAAAGATATAAGGCACAATTCTAGAAACAGTGATGCTTACCAAATCCAGAAGTAAATTTATTATAATATTTTAAAGTATGCAAGTACAAGGAGAACTCATAGAACTCCAAGTCCAATCTAAGTAATATTGGTCAAACAACAATATTATGGTGTGGTCTAGAGGGCAGTCAGGTATGCACGCCTACATCAATGTTTTAGAAAATAAGAGTTAAGGCCCTTACTGGGTCATGAAATCAATAACATATTAGAAACATTTTAAGTGTAATAGAACAAACCAAAACAGAAAAGAACAGAAACATGAAATAGAAAAGATAATGTCTTTGAGAGGAGCTTCAAGATGGCGGAAGAGTAAGCCACAGAGATCACCCCCTTCCCCAAAAATACATCAGAAATACATCTATACGTGGAACAACTCCTACAGAACACCTACTGAACGCTGGCAGAAGACCTGAGACCTCCCAAAAGGCAAGAAACTCCCCCACGTACCTGGGTAGGGCAAAAGAAAAAAGAAACAACAGAGACAAAAGGATAGGAACGGGACCTGCACCAGTGGGAGGGAGCCGTGAAGGAGGAAAGGTTTCCACACACTAGGAGGCCCTTCGCGGGCGGAGACTGCGAGTGGCGGACGGGGGAAGCTTCGGAGCCACGGAGGAGAGTGCAGCAACAGGGGTGCGGAGTGCAAAGCGGAGAGATTCCCGCACAGAGGAGCGGTGCCGACTGGCACTCACCAGCCCGAGAGGCTTGTCTGCTCACCCGCAGGGGTGGGCGGGGCTCAGAGCTGAGGCTCGGGCTTCGGTCGGAGCGCAGGGAGAGGACTGGGGATGGCGGCGTGAACACAGCCTACAGGGGGTTAGTGCGCCATGGCTAGCCGGGAGGGAGTCCGGGAAAAACTCTGGAACTGCCGAAGAGGCAAGAGACTTTTTCTTACCTCTTTGTTTCCTGGTGTGCGAGGAGAGGGGATTAAGAGCGCGGCTTAAAGGAGTTCCAGAGACGGGCGTGAGCCGCGGCTATGAGCGCGGACCCCAGAGACGGGCAAGAGACGCTAAGGCTGCTGCTGGCGCCACCAAGAAGCCTGTGTGCAAGCGCAGGTCACTATCCACACCTCCCTTCCCGGGAGCCTGTGCAGCCCGCCTCTGCCAGGGTCCCGCGAACCAGGGACAACTTCCCCGGGAGAACACCCGGCACGCCTCAGTCTGCTACAACGTCACGCCGGCCTCTGACGCCACAGGCTCGCCCCGCCTCCGTTGCTCTCCCTCCCCCGGCCTGAGTGAGCCAGAGCACCCGAATAGGCGGCGGCTCCTTTAACCCCGTTCTGTCTGGGCGTGAACACACGCCCTCAGGCGACCTATATGCAGAAGCCGGGCCAAATCCAAACCTGAGCCCCGGGAGCTGTGAGAACAAAGAAGAGAAAGGGAAATCTCTCCCAGCAGCCTCAGAAGCAGCGGATTAAATATCCACAATCAACTTGATGTACCCTGCATCTGTGGAATACATGAATACACAACGAATCATCCCAAATTGAGGAGGTGGACTTGGAGAGCAAGATTTATGAATTTTTCCCCTTTTCCTCTTTTTGTGAGTGTGCATGTGTATGCTTCTGTGTGAGATTTTGTCTGTATAGCTTTGCTTCCACCATTTGTCCCAGGGTTCTATCCGTCCGTTTTTTTTTAAATTTTTTTCTTAATAATTATTTTTTATTTTAATAACTATATTATATTTTATCATACTTTATTTATTTTTTTTTTTTTTTGCGGTGCGCGGGCCTCTCACTGTTGTGGCCTCTCCCGTTGCAGAGCACAGGCTCCGGACGTGCAGGCCCAGCGGCCATGGCTCACGGGCCCAGCCGCTCCGCGGCATGTGGGATCTTCCCGAACCGGGGCACGAACCCGTGTCCCCTGCATCGGCAGGCGGACTCTCAACCACTGCGCCACCAGGGAAGCCTTATCATACTTTATTTTACTTTATCTTCCTTCTTTCTTTCTTTCCTTCCTTCCCTCCTTTCTTCCCTCCTTCCTCCCTCCCTCCCTCCTTTTTTCTTTTTCTTTCTTTCTTTCTTTCTTTCTTTCTTTCTTTCTTTCTTTCTTTCTACTTCTACTAATTCTTTCTTTCTAATTTTTCTCCTTTTTATTCTGAGCCATGTGGATGAAAGGCTCTTGGTGCTGCAACCAGGAGTCAGTGCTGTGCCTCTGAGGTGGGAGAGCCAACTTCAGGACACTGGTCCACAAGAGACCTCCCAGCTCCACATAGTATTAAACGGCGAAAATCTCCCAGAGATCTCCATCTCAACACCAGCACCCAGCTTCACTCAACGACCAGCAAGCTACAGTGCTAGACACCCTATGCCAAACAACTAGAAAGACAGGAACACAACCCCACCCATTAGCAGAGAGGCTGCCTAAAATCATAATAAGTCCACAGACACCCCAAAACACACCACCAGACATGGACATGCCCACCAGAAAGACAAGATCCAGCCTCATCCAACAGAACACAGGCACTAGTCCCATCCACCAGGAAGACTACACAACCCACTGAACCAACCGGAGTCACTGGGGACAGACACCAAAAAAAACGGGAACTATGAACCTATAGCCTGCAAAAAGGAGACCCCAAACACAGTAAGATAAGCTAAATGAGAAGACAGAAAAACACACAGCAGATGAAGGAGCAAGATAAAAACCCACCAGACCTAACAAATGAAGAGGAAATAGGCAGTCTACCTGAAAAAGAATTCAGAATAATGATAGTAAAGATGATCCAAAATCTTGGAAATAGAATAGACAAAATACAAGAAACATTTAACAAGGACCTAGAAGAACTAAAGATGAAACAAGCAACGATGAACAACACAATAAATGAAATTAAAAATACTCTAGATGGGATCAACAGCAGAATAACTGAGGCAGAAGAACAGATAAGTGACTTGGAAGATAAAACAGTGGAAATAACTACTGCAGAGCAGAATAAAGAAAAAAGAATGAAAAGAACTGAGGACAGTCTCACAGACCTCTGGGACAACATTAAACGCACCAACATTCGAATTATAGGGGTTCCAGAAGAAGAAGAGAAAAAGAAAGGGCCTGAGAAAATATTTGAAGGGATTATAGTTGAAAGCTTCCCTAATATGGGAAAGGAAATAGTTAATCAAGTCCAGGAGGCACAGAGAGTCCCATACAGAATAAATCCAAGGAGGAATATGCCAAGACACATATTAATCAAACTGTCAAAAATTAAATACAAAGAAAACATATTAAAAGCAGCAAGGGAAAAACAACAAATAACACACAAGGGAATCCCCATCAGGATAACAGCTGATCTTTTAGCAGAAACTCTGCAAGCCAGAAGGGACTGGCAGGACATATTTAAAGTGATGAAGGAGAAATACCTGCAACCAAGATTACTCTACCCAGCAAGGAGCTCATTCAGATTTGATGGGGAAATTAAAACCTTTACAGACAAGCAAAAGGGGAGAGAGTTCAGCACCACCAAACCAGATTTACAACAAATGCTAAAGGAACTTCTCTAGGCAAGAAACACAACAGAAGGAAATGCCCTACAATAACAAACCCAAAACAATTATGAAAATGGGAATAGGAACATACATATTGATAATTACCTTAAATGTAAATGGATTGAATGCTCCCACCAAAAGACACAGATTGGCTGAATGGATACAAAAACAAGACCCATATATATGCTGTGTACAAGAGACCCACTTCAGACCTAGAGACACATACAGACTGAAAGTAAGGGGATGGAAAAAGATATTCCATGCAAATGGAAATCAAAAGAAAGCTGGAGTAGCAATTCTCATATCAGAGAAAATAGACTTTAAAATAAAGAGTATTAGAAGAGACAAAGACGGACGCTAAATAATGATCAAGGGATCAATCCAAGGAGAAGATATAACAGTTGTAAATATTTATGCACCCAACATAGGAGCACCTCAATACATAAGGCAAATACTAACAGCCATAAAAGGGGAAATCGACAGTAACACATTCATAGTAGGGGACTTTAACACTCCACTTTCACCAATGGACAGATCAACCAAAGTGAAAATAAATAAGGAAACACAAGCTTTAAATGATACATTAAACAAGATGGACTTAATTAATATTTATAGGACATTCCATCCAAAAACAACAGAATACACATTTTTCTCAAGTGCTCATGGAACATTCTCCAGGATAGATCATATATTGGGTCACAAATCAAGCCCTGGTAAATTTAAGAAAATTGAAATTGTATCAAGTATCTTTTCCGACCACAACGCTGTGAGACCAGATATCAATTACAGGAAAAGATCTGTAAAAAATACAAACACATGGAGGCTAAACAATACACTACTTAATAACGAAGTGATCACTGAAGAAATCAAAGAGGAAATCAAAAAATACCCAGAAACAAATGACAATGGAGACACGACGACCCAAAACCTATGGCATGCAGCAAAAGCCATTCTAAGGGGGAAGTTTATAGCAATACAATCCCACCTTAAGAAACAGGAAACATCTCGAGTAAACAACCTGACCTTGCACCTAAAGCAATTAGAGAAAGAAGAACCAAAACCCCCAAAGTTAGCAGAAGGAAAGAAATCATAAAAATCAGATCAGAAATAAATGAAAAAGAAATAAAGGAAGCGATAGCAAAGATCAATAAAACTAAAAGCTGGTTCTTTGAGAAGATAAACAAAATTGATAAACCATTAGCCAGACTCATCAAGAAAAAAAGAGAGAAGACTCAAATCAATAGAATTAGAAATGAAAAAGGAGAAGTAACAACTGACACTGCAGAAATACAAAAGATCATGAGAGATTACTACAAGAAACTCTATGCCAATAAAATGGACAACCTGGAAGAAATGGACAAATTCTTAGAAATGCACAACCTGCCAAGACTGAATCAGGAAGAAATAGAAAATATGAACATACAAATCACAAGCACTGAAATTGAAAGTCTGAAGAGGAGAAAAAGAAAGGGACTGAGAAATTATTTGAAGAGATTATAGTTGAAAACTTCCCTAATATGGGAAAGAAAATAGCTAATCAAGTCCAGGAAGCACAGAGAGTCCCATATAGGATAAATCCAAGAAGAAATACGCCAAGACACATATTAATCAAACTGTCAAAAATTAAATACAAAGAAAGCATATTAAAAGCAGCAAGGGAAAAACAACAAATAACACACAAGGGAATCCCCATAAGGTTAACAGCTGATCTTTCAGCAGAAACTCTGCAAGCCAGAAGGGACTGGCAGGACATTTCTAAAGTGAAGAAGGAGAACAACCTGCAACCAAGATTACTCTACCCAGCAAGGATCTCATTCAGATTTGATGGAGAAATTAAAACGTTTACAGACAAGCAAAAGGGGAGAGAGTTCAGCACCACCAAACCAGCTTTACAACAAATGCTAAAGGAACTTCTCTAGGCAAGAAACACAACAGAAGGAAAAGACCTACAATAATGAACCCAAAACAATTAAGAAAATGGGAATAGGAACATACATACCGATAATTACCTTAAATGTAAATGGACTAAATGCTCCCACCAAAAGACACAGATTGGCTGAATGGATACAAAAACAAGACCCATATATATGCTGTCTACAAGAGACCCACTTCAGACCTAGAGACAAATACAGACTGAAAGTAAGGGGATGGAAAAAGATATTCCATGCAAATGGAAACCAAAAGAAACCTAGAGTAGCAAGTCTCAAATCAGACAAAATAGACTTTAAAATAAAGACTATTAGAAGAGGCAAAGAAAGACACTACATAATAATCAAGGGATCGATCCAAGAAGAAGATATAACAGTTGTAAATATTTATGCACCCAACATAGGAGCACCCCAGTAAATAAGGCAAATACTAACAGCCATTGAAGTGGAAATCGACAGTAACACATTCATACTAGGGGACTTTAACACCCCACTTTCACCAATGGACAGATCATCCAAAATGAAAATAAATAAGGAAACACAAGTTTTAAATGATACATTAAACAAAATGGACTTAATTGATATTTATAGGACATTCTATGCAAAATCAACAGAATACACATTTTTCTCAAGTGCTCATGGAACATTCTCCAGGATAGATCATATCCTGGGTCACATATCAAGCCTTGGTAAATTTAAGAAAATTGAAATTGTATCAAGTATCTTTTCCCACCACAACACTATGAGACTAGATATAAATTACAGGAAAATATCTGTAAAAAATACAAACACATGGAGGCTAAAGAATACACTAATTAATAACGAAGTGATCCCTGACAAAATCAAAGAGGAAATCAAAAAATACCTAGAAACAAATGACAATGGAGACATGACGACCCAAAACCTATGGGATGTAGCAAAAGCAGTTCTAAGATGGAAGTTTATAGCAATACAATCCTACCTTAAGAAACAGGAAACACCTCAAATAAACAACCTAACCTTGCACCTAAAGCAATTAGAGAAAGAAGAACAAAAAAACCCCAAAGTTAGCAGAAGGAAAGAAATCATAAAAATCAGATCAGAAATAAATGAAAAAGAAATGAAGGAAATGATAGCAAAGATCAATAAAACTAAAAGCTGGTTCTTTGAGAAGATAAACAAAATTGATAAACCATTAGCCAGACTCATCAAGAAAAAAAGGGAGAAGACTCAAATCAATAGAATTAGAAATGAAAAAGAAGAAGTAACAACTGACACTGCAGAAATACAAAAGATCATGAGAGATTACTACAAGCAACTCTATGCCAATAAAATGGACAACCTACAAGAAATGGATAAATTCTTAGAAATGCACAACCTGCCAAGACTGAATCAGGAAGAAATAGAAAATATGAACAGACCAATCACAAGCACTGAAATTGAAACTGTGATTAAAAAACTTCCAACAAACAAAAGCCCAGGACCAGACGGCTTCACAGGCGAACTCTATCAAACATTTAGAAAAGAGCTAACACCTATTCTTCTCAAACTCTTCCAAAATATAGCAGAGGGAGGAACACTCCCAAACTCATTCTACGAGGCCACCATCACCTTGATACCAAGACCAGACAAGGATGTCACCAAGAAAGAAAACTACAGGCCAATATCACTGATGAACATAGATGCAAAAATCCTCAACAAAATACTAGCAAACAGAATCCAACAGCACATTAAAAGAATCATACACCATGATCAAGTGGGGTTTATTCAAGGAATGCAAGGATTCTTCAATATATGCAAATCAATCAACGTGATACACCATATTAACAAACTGAAGAAGAAAAACCATATGATCATCTCAATAGATGCAGAGAAAGCTTTCGACAAAATTCAACACCCATTTATGATAAAAAAAAAACCCTGAAGAAATTAGCCACCGAGGGAACTTTCCTCAACATAATAAAGACGATATATGACAAACCCACAGGCAACATCATCCTCAATGGTGAAAAACTGAAAGCATTTCCACTAAGATCAGGAACAAGACAAGGTTGTCCACTCTCACCACTCTTATTCAACATAGTTTGGGAAGTGTTAGCCACAGCAATCAGAGAAGAAAAGGAAATAAAAGGAATCCAAATCGGAAAAGAAGAAGTAAAGCTGTCACTGTTTGCAGATGACATGATACTATACATAGAGAATCCTAAAGATGCTACCAGAAAACTACTAGAGCTAATCAATGAATTTGGTAAAGTAGCAGGATACAAACTTAATGCACAGAAATCTCTGGCATTCCTATACACTAATGATGAAAAATCTGAAAGTGAAATCAAGAAAACACTCCCATTTACCACTGCAACAAAAAGAATAAAATATCTAGGAATAAACCTACCTAAGGAGACAAAAGACCTGTATGCAGAAAATTATAAGACACTGATGAAAGAAATTAAAGATGATACAAATAGATGGAGAGATATACCATGTTCCTTGATTGGAAGAATCAACATTGTGAAAATGACTCTACTACCCAAAGCAATCTACAGATTCAATGCAATCCCTATCAAACTACCACTGGCATTTTTCACAGAACTAGAACAAAAAATTTCACAATTTGTATGGAAACACAAAAGACTCCAAATAGCCAAAGCAATCTTGAGAACGAATAACGGAGCTGGAGGAATCAGGCTCCCTAACTTCAGACTATACTACAAAGCTACAGTAATCAAGACAGTATGGTACTTACACAAAAACAGAAAGATAGATCAATGGAACAAGATAGAAAGCCCAGAGATAAACCCACGCACATATGGTCACCTTATCTTTGATAAAGGAGGCAGGAATGTACAGTGGAGAAAGGACTGCCTCTTCAGTAAGTGGTGCTGGGAAAAGTAAACAGGTACATGTAAAAGTATGAGATTAGATCACTCCCTAATGCCATACACAAAAATAAACTCAAAATGGATTAAAGACCTAAATGTAAGGCCAGAAAATATCAAACTGTTAGAGGAAAACATAGGCAGAACACTCTATGACATAAATCACAGCAAGATCCTTTTTGACCCACCTCCTAGAGAAATGGAAATAAAAATAAAAATAAACAAATGGGACCTAATGAAACTGTAAAGCTTTTGCACAGCAAAGGAAACCATAAACAAGACCAAAAGACAACCCTCAGAATGGGAGAAAATATTTGCAAATGAAGCAACTGACAAAGGATTAATCTCCAAAATTTATAAGCAGCTCATGCAGCTCAATAGCAAAAAAACAATAAACCCAATCCAAAAATGGGCAGAAGACCTAAATAGACATTTCTCCAAAGAAGATATACAGACTGCCAGCAAACACATGAAAGAATGCTCAACATCATTAATCATTAGAGAAATGCAAATCAAAACTAAAATGAGATATCATCTCACACCAGTCAGAATGGCCATCATCAAAAAATCTAGAAACAATAAGTGCTGGAGAGGGTGTGGAAAAAAGGGAACACTCTTGCACTGCTGGTGGGAATGTGAATTGGTACAGCCACTATGGAGAACGGTATGGAGGTTCCTTAAAAAACTACAAATAGAACTACCATATGACCCAGCAATCCCACTACTGGGCATATACCCTGAGAAAACCATAATTCAAAAAGAGTCATGTACCAAAATGTTCATTGCAGCTCTATTTACAATAGCCCGGATATGGAAACAACCTAAGTGTCCATCATCGGATGAATGGATGGAGAAGATGTGGCACATATATACAATGGAATATTACTCAGCCATAAAAGGAAATGAAATTGAGCTATTTGTAATGAGGTGGATAGACCTAGAGTCTGTCATACAGAGTGAAGTAAGTCAGAAAGAGAAAGACAAATACCGTATGCTAACACATATATATGGAATTTAAGAAAAAAAAATGTCATGAAGAACATAGGGGTAAGACAGGAATAAAGACACAGACCTACTAGAGAATGGACTTGAGGATATGGGGAGGGGGAAGGGTAAGCTGTGACAAAGCGAGAGAGAGGCATGGACATATATACACTACCAAACGTAAGGTAGGTACCTAGTGGTAACAAACTGAAGAAGAAAAACCATATGATCATCTCAATAGATGCAGAGAAAGCTTTCGACAAAATTCAACACCCATTTATGATAAAAAAAAAACCCTGAAGAAATTAGCCACCGAGGGAACTTTCCTCAACATAATAAAGACCATATATGACAAACCCACAGGCAACATCATCCTCAATGGTGAAAAACTGAAAGCATTTCCACTAAGATCAGGAAGAAGACAAGGTTGCCACATAGCCAGGGAGATCAGCTGGGTGCTTTGTGACCACCTGGAGGGGTGGGATAGGGAGGGTGGGAGGGAGGGAGATGCAAGAGGGAAGGGATATGGGAACAGATGTATATGTATAACTGATTCACTTTGTTATAAAGCAGAAACTAACACACCATTGTGAAGCAATTATACTCCAATAAAGTTGTAAAAAAATTAAAAAATAACAGAACAAGAGGGAAAATAGAATTTTGAACAAACTACTTAAAACCAAGAAATGTTTATGAAAAATACAGTATGACACCAATACAATATCAACTGTAGCACAGTAAAAAAAAAAAATTAAACTGTACAAAATGAAAAAAAAGTTCTAGAAAATATCTTAAAATTTTCCATTAAAATAAAGGTCAATGCTCTCAATGCCAGAAGGGTGTAAACAAGTTTGAAGCTGCTAAATTATAGAGACAAGGATAAAACACACACAGATTAAGGAGAACTATGTGGAAAGAACTTGCAAGATGGGATAGGACTTGTGTTCAAACTGAGCCAAGACAAAAAAAAAAATAGAGGTGAATAAACATCATGTACAATAATCCATTCCTCTATGGTTTGTGTTCAGCTGTCTTTGTGTATGTTGCATTTAGCTGCTCTAAACTGGAGCATAATAATATTAATGGAAAAATTTGTGAATAAATCAGCTTGACTTCTAGATTAAAAAAAAAAAAAAAGAAAAGATAACGTCTTTGTATTTTCCAAGGCAAGGGTGCTATTTCAAGAAACTTTGTTTCAGATATATATATACCTACAGCAAGACAGATATTAAGATTTTGTTTTGTTTTGTTTTTTTACTGTGGCTACCTACCATATGTTTTGACAGCTCCTACCTTTTACGGTATGAGTGAAAAACAATTTGCATGACACCAATAAGGCAATGTTCTACTTTGAAAGTATTGCAAATGGTGACCTTTCTGCTGGTACAAATGGCAAAGCGCCTCACAAATAAAACCCTGTAGTCGAAATAATCAACATGAAGTGATGATGCAGGGAAAGAAAAGGAGGGGAGGCCAGAGCAGTGGGGAGTGGTTGGCAGTGATAAAGAGCTACTTCAATTCTATCCAAGAAAAAAATGAAGCTATTAGATTAGCTACTGTCCACAACTAGTGGTTTCTTTTCCACTTCCACATCCCCTACACTGTTTTTCTTTTCAAACGTGTGAGCTCTCAGACAATACAGATTTTGACACCTCCCATAATATAGAATGGCTCAAAAATCATTACAATCAACAACCATTATAATCAACTGGGTGAAATGGCTGGAAGATGCCTAAATGCCTTTAGTGCCAGCTTCTCACTCACTGAAGCAGACCTCAGACCACCTCTCACTGCTGATTAGGCCACGGCTTAATGCATTGTAGCTGGGACTCTGATTTACTAGGAAAAAGGGAGAAAGGGAAAAAAGGAAAAAGTCGAATGTTTTAATATGGACTGAAAGGCTTCCCTCCTTCTTTGTATATTCTGTAACTTCCCACCACCCATATTTTCCTTCGGATTATGCTGAGAAGATATTTTTTGGATTCTACATTAGGGCAAGGTTCTGTATGCATCCCGTGTGATTTCTCAATCTCGAGAGCACTAAGTTTGAGAAGGTTTTCCGCACATGCGTGTGATTTAAGCATTTATTATGAAAATGAGATGTATACTCATCTCAAAGATCTGGAGAGACCACATCTCATAATGGAGAGAATCTTAGGCTGTGAGTCAGTTCACCCGGGATTCTCACCCAATCATGAAATAGCTGTTTATATAAAATGGACACATTCCTGTGTCTCTCTGGGTTTAGTTTCTGTAAAACATCTGCTCCTCATCTGTAAAACAAGTGAGGAACTTGGCTAAATGTTGTTAGAGTTTCCTTTCATTCTAAAACTCCTGGAATTTCTCCCTAAAACTATGGGATAAATACAAAAATTCTCACCATGTGTTTGTTTGTTTAAGCACTGAGCCATGACAATACCAACTAAATAAAATATACCTATATGGGCTTCCCTCGTAGAGCAGGGGTTGAGAGTACGCCTGCCGATGCAGGGGACACGGGTTCATGGCCCGGTCCAGGAAGATCCCACATGCCGTGGAGCGGCTGGGCCCGTGAGCCATGGCCGCTGAGCCTGCGCGTCCGGAGCCTGTGCTCCGCAACGGGAGAGGCCACAACAGTGAGAGGCCCGCGTACCGCAAAAAAAAAAAAAAAATATATATATATAGATAGATAGATAGATATCTATCTATCTATCTATCTATCTATCTATCTATATATATGGACAGTTAGTTGCAACCTCCTGTTAGTTACTAGTTGTTAAAAACTAGAACAATTCTAAGGAAACGATGTGACACAAAAGAGGAAAAAAGTAAAAAGTAAAACACATTTAAGATACTACCAAGGAAAGGATCCATACAGATGTGCCTTTATGGAGAAGTAATAATAGTAGATAACTCTATTCTGTTTATCCTCTGACTGGAGATAACCAACAATGCCTTAGTTGAACAGAGTCTACCCACCATAATTCTATTTGAAAGAATGACTGAGGAAGCTTGGGAAGAAAAAGTGATCCTAATGGAAGAAAAAATTACTCAGGCTTGACCTATAACATCTCCATATAAGCCCAACAGGAGGGAGGGTGGGTGAACTGACTCACAGCCTAAGATCTGAGTTCTGGAAGAGCTCTTATTTTAACTTGTTTTCCAACTGAGGCTGTGGTGTGGGGTGAGGGACTAGGGAGGAGGAGGAGGAAGCTAGCAATTATTTTGTTGGCAGCTTTAGCCCACACACTCCCCGATGAGTACATTAAAACTGCAATGCAAATGACATTAAGTGGTACAAAGTTGAATACTGTTATATTTTAATAGAAATATATTTAACATCTATAACTTGTATATAAAAACCTATGAATTTTAAAGATACTGTTGTCGAGGATGTTGAGAGAAACTAAGTAATTGATTTGAAGAAAATAGGCAGTCAACGGCAATCCTTGTGGTGTGCAGATATAGCAAACATCTTAAAGGTGACCCATGAATGGCCAAAGTGCGGCCAATGACTTTCTAACTTGTCAACTTCCTTGACTTTCTAACTTCCTGTCTCCGCGCATATGTTTGGATTTCACGTATGCTTTCATTTCTGCTTCTTTTGAGGGCATTTGAGAAGACACATTTTAAAAGTTAAAGAATCAATTTAAAATGCAAACCGCAGCTTCCTAGTTGTTTAAAGGGGGATTCCCCCGCTTAGAACAAGGAAAAGTAAGGCTATGCACAGTTCTTTAAGACCAGGGATTTTGGCAGAAATGGTTTGCTGCAGGCACTGTTGAAACAGATTGGTTATAGCACCACGTCTAATAATATCAAGGAAAGCAAAACTATGACAGGTGTCCAACTTGGCAGTCCTTCCCCCAGTAAGACCATTTAGTTTTTGGCAACCAAAAAATTGAGCTTCATCAGATATACATAAGAGATGATTCACAGCATCTAATCTCTAGACCCTACTTTCCTTACTCCCATGGAGACAGGAAAGCCACAGCTCTTACCTGTAGAGACAGCACCACAGGACGATGTTTTCAAAGCACTCTTCCTGGTCACTAACTCCTATAGATTGGAGAATTGTCCTGTTTCTTCAGTGGTAAGGAGTAACAATGTTGATACACATGTTCTACATCAGGTGGAGATCAAGCCTTTTGACCCTTAGGTGATTTTAGGTGGAAAAATGTAAATTCTTAAGTACATCACTGTTACAGAGATTTATCAGTTTGAGCTATGGAAATTATGACAGATACTAAAATGTCTTTTTTTTTTTTTCACTGAAAAATGGTCAATCTTGAAAGGGACATTCTGTTGCTTCAGAGCTACAGTACGGAGCACTGGTTTTGGGGTCATATTTAACCTCCAGCTAGTTAGCTGTTTGTCCTCAGGAATATTAAACTTCTCTAGGCTCCAGGTTGCCTCTGCAAAATAAAATAATGAGGCTAAAATTTAAAAGGTATGTGTCAATATTAAATGATATATATTAAGTGCTTAAAAAAGCAACCCACACATTTAAGATTAAAGGCATTATTTTTGCATTGATCTTATACATACAAGTTTCAAGGTCAATTTGGTACTGTAGCTAAAATCCGGAAATGTCAGATTTTCTCACCTAGCCATACTTTTATTAATGTCGTTCATTAAATTGCTACCTTATTTTTCTGTTTTGCTCTGTTTCATTCTGTATTATCTTCTCTTAAGACCCTGTAGTCTCTTGCATCGTTTCCCTGCCCAGTGGAGGATGTCGGCAGCCCAGGTTTTTGTTGTATTTCACTTTCAGAGATTTGTCCTCAGACCCTTAAATGTGGCACTGCATCTCTTTTTTGTATTGTCACCTTTTTAAAAAGGTTGATTCATTTAGCTGTGCACCGGCATGTTGTTAGCAAGAGGCTCTCACAATCCACTTGGGAGAACAAATAAAATCTTCTGGCCTCTGCTGATGCATAATCAATAAGGACCTGGGTGTTTCAGATTTTACTTATCTTATAGCTACCTCTGCAGCATAAAGGGAGATTAGAACACTCAAGGATTCTGGGGATATTCATAAAATTGGCTGAGGGATTTTGGTTTCTGACTTAATAGGCCCACGGTGAATATTTGTATTGTTTTTCATCTACTGGGGATAAATTATCAATTTCCCTCAAGACATCCAATGTTAGCACCTGATTTACTCCTCAGTTAGCAGGTTCACAGCCTTATCTCACTCCTGTTCCTAGCAGTGCTTCTGAGAGGATACAGAAACAGACATTTCCTGATTTGACATTTGGTGAAAGGTACTGCAAACTTTTCACTATATTATTTTGTCTTTACCATTTAACGAAACAGGTAACTCAAATACTAACTGTATGAGTTTCCTAGGGCTGCCATAACAAAGTACCACAAAGTAAATGGCTTAAAGAACAACAATGTATTGTAATTCTGGAGATGGAAGTCCAAGATCACTGTGTTCACAGGGCCATGCTCCCTCAGAAGGCTCTAGGCAGGATTTGCTCCAGGCTTCTCTTCTAACTTCTGACAGTCCCCTATCTTGTGGCAGCATGACTCCAGTCTTCATTTGGCTTTCTTTCCATTTGAGTGTCTGTCCCTGTGTCCAAATTTCCCCTTTTAATTTTTTTTTTTTTTTTTTTTTGCTGTACGCAGGCCTCTCACTGTTGTGGCCTCTCCTGTTGCGGAGCACAGGCTCCGGACGCGCAGGCTCAGCGGCCATGGCTCACGGGCCCAGCCGCTCCGCGGCACGTGGGATCTTCCCAGACCCGGGCACAAACCCGTGTTCCCCGCATCGGCAGGCAGACTCTCAACCACTGTGCCACCAGGGAAGCCCCCAATTTTCCCCTTTTAATAAGAATACCAGTCCCATTGGATTAAAGGCTACCCCTACACCGGTATGACCTCATGTTCACTAATTACATCTACAAAGGCTCTATTTCCAAATAAAGTCACAATTCAACCCATCACACACTTGAACACGTAAATTCATTTATGAATTAATTACTTTACTCTAAGACCTAGTCTATAATAAGAGCTTATTTTTTCAGATTGGTCTCTGGTAGATGAGTTTATAGCATAGGACTCCCAGGGATTTCATTCAGGATGCCGAGTGATAGAAACACCTGGAAGAACACAGGGACGATATTTCTTGACCGTGAGCTGACTGTACAAGGAGAAATAGCATCTATCTTTTCAATGCTGTGGCTGAGGTTCACAGTGTATGGCGTCCAAGCATTCCCAGCAAACGAGCAAAGCATGTAAGGTTTTCATATGCAACACTGATTCACAACACAATAGCACATCTGCACTGTATAAAAAGTCTAGGTAGACTACTTCATGAATTATACCTAAACTGAGGTGTAAAATTGTGTATATGTTAACTGCAATTCAGATAAATTAATCATCAATTCTTAACTCCTCTGATTCCTATTTCATAAAAGAGTGAACTTGATATAGATGTCCATCTCTTCATCCAGCCACTCTAAATTCTTTAAACTTACAGGGGTGGGTCCTCACCATTTACATCGGCAAACGGAATTTAGTGAAAAGTGTGGGCGATGGATTTTTGGTGTGCCTTTTACCCACAGTAGCAGAGCTTTATCTGGGAGACAGTCGCTTAAATAGTTCCTTTAAAGGACTATGGTTTACTGAAAATTATGTTTATGCCTAACAGTGCTTAGCACACAACTGGTGCTGAACAAAGTATTTGTTGAAGAAATAAAAATGATTTACCAGGAAATCAGTACTTATCCTACTTTAAATTTTTTCCATAAGCATTTATTCACCATGAACAAAGTTTGAACTGGAGACTAAAAGACAATAAAGGAGAGAAAAGGCAGAAGACAGAAGGGTGGGGAAAAATGACAAAGAAAAAGACTGAGAAAGAGAAAGGACATCATAGAGATTAAAGACTGCAGTTCCTCTGTTCCCTGCGCTGCACCACTCGGCCCTTTCAGAACTCATTCTTATTAAAGTACACTGGTACTTCCAAACAGAACTTGGAATTTGAAATGGCTTTTAAAAATGCAACCTATTCATTCAGTATGAAATAAATGGTTAAGAGATTTTTTTAACAAAGTTTAAGAGGCTGAGTCATAGCAAGAAGTCTTAAATCCTATTGGCTTATTTTGATTGCATTTGCAAGTACCTCATGAAAATGTGCAAATCAGCCCATCTCAGCATTTCAGGCTTCCTGTTGATTGTGTGACAGAGTTGCCAGGCACATAACACAGTTATTTTACAGCACTGCATGATGAACTCACAGTGTTTTACCTCCAGGACTGAAAGTCCTTAATTTGTTGTTTGAGGAACAGTCTGTTTTCATCAGGAGACACGCTTTGGTTGATCAAGCAATTCTACAGAGAGTGACATTAAAGAAAAAGGATCTGGGGATAAGGGTTAGCAAGGAAGTATCTGCCCAGTGCCTGTGAAAACATAACAGTTCTTATTTTCCAATTAAACACATTTATTCATTTTTAAATGAAGTTTCCAGAATATGCCTACATCCAGCACAATAGCAATCTCCAGGGCAAAGAAAAAAATGAAACAAACCGCAGAAAACATTGATCAGTGAATCTGTACTGAATGCTCTGTTTAAGGGAAGTCATGTAAATGTCAAGAAGTATATAACACATTTAAAACATGGTTTGGGTAAAACATTACTCTCTGCTTAAGTATCTATTATCATTTTTCTAAATTCACTTTAAATATGTTGTGGGGTGAGAAAAATATATGTACAATAGATATTGTTTTTCTCGTTGGTATTAGAATTAGGGAATATCTTGATGTATTCATTTGATATATACATATATACCTATTATTTATCTCCTCCATGTCAGCCACTCACCCCCCAACTATCCTCTTCAGACATTGAAGATTCAGGGGTGAAATGACAGACACTCTCCCTCCCCATGTGGAGCCTATGCTCTAGTCTGAGCTCATCTTAACAAGCTACTGGGGGCAAAGGTGAGGTCTGGGGGGCTGGGGTGAGGAAAAAACAAAAGAGACTCATAGTATGCTCAGGATAGGAGAGGAGCATTAATTTAGGGACGGGGCAAGCACAAAATCAAGTAAAGGGTTTAGCGGAAAGAGAGGAACAAGAATAAGGTAAAAAGCTGAAACCTGAGGTAGTGAAAATGCCTGAGAAACACTGAAAAATCAGACTGGTTAATATCCAATTTTAAAATATCTGTTGAACAAATATTTTGTCATTACCTGTGAATAACCAGAATACTCCACTACACACCTGGAGCTACCACCAGACATAGAGAACTGGCATTCAGAAGAAGCTAGAAACTGGAGCAGAGATGTCTAGTAAACATTGCACACAGTGTAACTCAAGGGACTCGGGTGGGTCTGAGTGTGAAATGAAATCTGATCTTAAAGGACACAGTGGCACCCCAAATGAAAGCCATTATAGAAATCTCTCCTACTCTGTGTATGTGTGTGTGTGTGTACATACCTGTGGGTAGTTATTTATCATATATAAATAATTACCTTTAAATGAGAATTTAAATTTGAATCCCAAATTCAGCAGCCAACCATTCCTGTTCGGTTTCTTAAGTTGTAAAATTGAGCATGTCTGGTGCTTGCTGATTTCACAGAGTCTCAGTATTCACATCTGTGCAATAGAGGGTATCTCTTTCTGTTCCACAGGACATTTCTGAAAGCCAAATTCAACAATACACATTAAAACAATTTGCCGCCTGCTGAACAAGTAATGATAGTAATAACTTTTATTTGTACACCTCTGAACTCTTTTAAAGCTCCTTGCCATACATAATCTTCTTTTCTGTTCACAGCCACTCTGCAACACAGACCTTACCGATCCTATTGACAGGCAGTAAGACAAAGCTCCGAGAGGCTAATTGAGTATCTCAAAGTCACACAGCAAACGTGAGAGGTCACTTCATATTTCAAGAGCTGCACTTTTCCACAACATGCATTTTTTTAGCCATTTAATGAGCTGTTAGGTAATCTGCCTCAGCTTCACCTAACCCATTTTGCCTCTGACAGTGAACCAGCTCTGTACAAATGACCCACTGTCAGAGATCTTCAACTATACAATCTTTCTATTTAGTTAAAAACAAATATTCAGAGATATGGAGAAGGTAGACTAAAAAGTAGGAAAGTGGAGAAGATGTTGAAGTTTAAAACAGAGCTCTTATCATGCTGGGTAATGTCTTTCCATAGGTTTTTTTTTTTTAAGCAGAAATTATAGATCCATAATATGCTAATGAACATTCACACTCACAGCGTGTGCTGTAATGGCTCTGGTGGAGAAGCACGCAGCTTCCATTCACTTCTGAACAGGCTGCCAGATGAAATCATACCTAGTTTCAAGCAATCATAGATTGAATAATATCAGTACCTTACTTTAAAATACACACACACACACACCACCACCATAAAATAATATCCTAAATTACAATAAAATAGAAATCTAATCAGAAAGGAAAAGGAAACTTCAGAGCAAATTGTGAAATGACCCCCAAATTAAGCATCTTATAAGGTTAAACAAAGCAGAATATGTTGGGGATCTGAGGGCTACCTCATTCTCATTCAAGTTTGCTGTCAATCGCAATTCTTAAAATGCCAGAACCTGAGAGACATCACATCAATAAAAAAATGTTGTAGTGATATCAAGCACAGGGCAATCCTCTTACCACTTTCTCTAGACCAGTACAACGTCTCACCTCTCAATATGGATCAGTTGGAGCGTGGGTGTGTTTTACGTATATGTGAATAGACGACCCAATCTAGCCCCTGCCACCCATTCTCTCACAATAACTTAGTTGCCAGCATCTCAGATCTCAGCACACTGGACTTAGATAATTTACTAATTGTCTCGCCACATCCTTTTGCCAACTGATAGGAAAAAACCCCGTCAGTAAGCAGCTGATTACTTTTATTATTCCTCTGTCTGTGCTGTGTGACTGCAGTACGGTACAGCCATGAATTCATGAGATGTTGTCACTTCTTTCTTCCTCCGTTTTCTCTACTTAGGACTAAAATGGATTTGGCTATTTGTCCTAATTTGAGTCTATATTGCTAGTGCCCTTCCTGAAGATAAAGTTCATTCTGCTCTCTGTATCCTCCTTCTGAAGAATTCCATGCAAGGCTGAGACACTCCTTTCTCAGTCCCAGAAATATACATCTTATCTAGTTCCCCAATTGAAGGCAGTTTTATAATTATGTTTGCATGGATGTACAAGTGAATGTATAGATATATGTCTCAGTTTGGGTTCCTCCAGAACCTTGAAATAAGGATCGAGCACAAATAGTTGGTTTGGAACATTATCCCAGAAAATATTAGTGAAGGAGGGCAGTCATAGGTTGTGTTAATTCTCCTTTTGCTTTGCAAGAGGGCAGACATGGCTCCAACTATCAAAAAAGCTGCTGGGCAAAGACAAGCAGAGTGTGGCATGTAGAAGTCAGAACTCTATGCATTACATGGTAGGGCCCTGAGGAATATAACAGGGCACCAGCAGCATTTGCTTCAGGATAGATATAACCCCCAAATGGGATAATAATATAGAACACACATGTCAGGGTGTTGTTAGGATAAGGTCGACACATATGTATAGACCACTAGGGTCTGTGTGTGATAAGTATTCAATAGGCATGTTATGCCTATGATTATGATTATGATATTATTTTATCAGTTTGTCATGTCTTCATTTTTATTCCATTAGTTATAATTCATCTCTGTGCTTTTTTATATATTTCTTGCCTATTCCAGAAGTTATTTTAATGACTTACAATTATAAATTGTAAAAAATTTTAAATGTGACAAATAGAGAGATACAGTTGGAAATATAGACTGGAGCAATGAATGGGACTAAAAACACATATCACAGTGACCTATAGGTCACTTGTCATGACAGATATATTACATTTGTCATGACAGATATATTACATATATAAGTATATAGATATTTCTTTATAAGCCATTTAAAAGACAAACCCAGCAAGATTGCAAGCCAGAGCTAGTTTCTTATTAAATCTGAGCAAAGAGGCCAAGAAAGGATTGAGAATCTCTTCTGAAGTCAAGGGGCCTGGGCGTTTCAAGGTCCAAAGATAACATAAGGAAAATATTGGCCACATATTCCATAAAAATTGTATTCTTTTACCAGAGACACAGAACACATCAACATTTGATATGTTTGCCATTTATACAGAAATGCAGTGTGTGGATAGTCATGTGAGATGTGTCCTGCTTCTGAAATTCCAAATAACTTTAGTCTGAAAAGGTAGGTCTGTTCTAATAGACTCATACAGCCCATAGATGTTACCCATGGAAAAACTGCTCTCATCAGGTCACACACAAATATTAAAAGAAGAGGTAGATTAGTGGTTCTCAAACTTTCTTGGTTCATGACACTGTTAATGTCTCCTAATACTTCTTTGGCACCGAGACCAGAATTAATACTACACAGTTCCGTGTATTAAGTAGTTAGCTCCAAGCAATTGAAAAAGTATTTATGGTTCTAACAATGTAGTGATCATTAAAAAATACACATAAATTTAAATAAAAATAATATTTTTATTTATCTCTTACCTAATACTTATAATGGAATCTGCTTTCTGTTGGACACTGCATGCTAACCATATTTGCAAATTCCAACTCTTGCATTCCTTCAACTAAGAATAATCTCTGGCTTTGGAGCCCGTGTTTCTTACCTGTGATGGCAAATGAGAAGTCCCAGGGAATCAACGCCCCACAAGGGCATTCCCAACCACCCAGTGGTTAAGAGTTGGTGTATAAATACTCCAGTTCCCTTAGCTATGAAGGGGCCTAACCCTGAGGTGTTTGTTCTAGTCTGTCTCCCTGAATTCCCTTATGGCATTAAGTTTCAGTTACCTACAGTGGGAGTTTGCATGATAATGTACCCTTTTAATGGCTGCCTTCCTTTCTGTTTTTCTAGTGTTTCCTGGAATCACCTCCTAATCAATACCCTTCTATACTCAAACCCTTTCTCGGGGTCTTTTCCTGGAGGAAATCAAACTAACGTGAATTAATGACTCATCAGCCTTACACCATGTGCTAACAATTCTTTCCTTATAAAGTTCACTTCTTTCCTTTGCTTTTTATCACAGATGCTAACCTGAAGTGTTATGTATATGACAGGCACAGTTAATCATTATATTCTCACAATGCCTAATCATACTAATATTCACTCAACTGAAATACATCAAGCACCCATGTTTTGTATACTGTGCTCAGTGCTGGAAATACCAATATAAATAAATATAAATAGGACATACAATTCCTGCCTTCAAAAGTTTATAGTCTCCAGAGAAGAAAAACTTATGAACTGATGACTACTACTATTAAGTAAATGCTTGAAAACCCTTCATAAATAGTTCCTGAATACTTGAATAGACATCCTTCATGTCCCCATAATTTTCTTTTTTTTACCTGTTGTTGTCTTCTTCTTTATCTCTTCATACAGCATTGTCAGAAAAGAGCAAAAGCAATGGGTATAGGTCATAAGTCACATGTTAGGAAAATCCCCCTTTTTTGTTTCTGCAGTCAATGTAGGGTCTGTTTGGTCTATTTGTTTAGAATAATGCATTGTGAGACCAAGATTATAAATCTCACTTTGGGCAGACATATGGAAAAGAAATCATGAAAGAATTAACACCAATCCATCACCACTGCTAAAGAAACAGCTTATAAATCACTCATGGTGGGATAATAGCATCATGCTTATTAGTAAAGGAGATTGAGTCATGAAAAAATCACGTGGAAATCTTCCCCCTTTCCCAAATTATCTCCACTCATTAATAATAAAGGTCCCTTGGGAAAGTCCTCTTCAGTGATCAGAGATCAGTAAAGTGCTACCTAGGTCCATATACATTAAGTTGAGCAGTCCTTTGCCAGATTACCCATGATTCCTCATATGGAATTAAGTTAAACAGCTAGCTAGCTAGTTAGACATAAAGATATATATTGAAGGATATAATGAATTCTTAATTCCTTGCTCCCCATCAACAACAAAGATAAAATAAAATGACTTTAAAATAATTAGGAGTTATTCTCAATTTAGCTATATTTTCACCAAAGGTCTAGATAGGTCTTGTTAGGGGAGTAGAAGGAAAATAAATATACTATTACATACAATATCATAAGGCAAGTTATATAGTGACCATGATCTCAACTAGTGATCACAATTTGAAGCCATCGAATATCAGGAGTTGGTAAAAGAGAGCAAAGAGGCTGCCACAATGAGGGCTTGAAAGGAAGGCCATACTTCCCTTGAACAATTTAATACTCTGTTGGTCTGATACAGCCTGCAATTTATGCCCTGGAATTAAGCATTGAAGGAAGGGAGACTTGAAACTCAACTCAGAGGTTTCTCGAATGAATCATTGATAAAGAGATACTGTGTTTATATGGTTATGGTTGCCATGTTGCTATGGCTGCCCTGTCTAAACAAGGGACAAGGTAAACAGGAAGGTTTTCATTGCCCTCCCATCTCCTTCAGCTTCAGACAGCAAGAAAATTGAGTTATCTACACCCATGAATGCTTTCACACAGACACATACACAACACACACACACAGAGGCAAGAACATTTTAAACCCCTATAGTACCTACATCCCTGACAATTTTCAAAGGTTGTCACTGGTTAAATACCACGAATAACAAGTGGAGATGAAATTTGTATTACATTATATTCAATAACTATGCATCATTGCCAAGGACAGGAATCATTTTAGAAAAATACATTTTAATTTTTTTCTTAATTATTTGTATTGACCTTTTAGAAAATAGTAGTAAATTAACTGTCCCTTTCACCTCTTTGTTAGAATCAATATCCCAAACTCAGAAACACTACACATCTTACATTTTGTAGTATCTTCTGGTAGTACTTCTAAAACGAAAGAGGTTTTGGGTTTTATGTGTTTGTATAATTTGGGGGATTTTAAATGGGTTCATTGAAGCAGGGAGAATAAATAATAGGTTTAGCAAACCCCCCTTATTTTGAATTAACTAAAAGGGAACGTCCTGAATTAATGACTATGTTGAAATCAATGCTATCTTTTTCCCTCCTGAGTATGTTCAGTACCTCACACTAGGCTAATAAAATGTTGCCTAGAAGCAGTCATTAGAGAAACTACTTTACTAAATAAGAATGTAAATAAGAATAAGTCACAATTTGTAGTGTATCGATTGTTTTAAGGGAATATTCTGAAGTACAATTTACATAAACCAATTAAAGGCAACCCTAACAAGCTAGTTTACATGATAAAATCAAGCCATAGGCTCTTATAACTAGAGAACTAATAGTCCAAGTGTTGTTAGACATTTACATAGCAAGCCTAATACAAATGTTTCATTTCAATAAACACTATACATCTACAATCTTGATATTATACCCATTTTACTTATATTGGACGAAGAAAAGGAGCACTGACAATTCTCCATACACAGATATATACATATACCCATCCTTTGTTGATATTTAGCACAGAAGAAATAAAAACCTCATGCTTATTTTGCTCTTGTTATCTAGGGCCTATAAGAATACCATAGGGCCTCCCTGGTGGCGCAAGTGGTTGAGAGTCCGCCTGCCGATGCAGGGGATGCGGGTTCGTGCCCCGGTCTGGGAGGATCCCATATGCCGCGGAGCGGCTGGGCCCGTGAGCCATGGCCGCTGAGCCTGCGCGTCCGGAGCCTGCGCGTCCGGAGCCTGTGCTCCGCAACGGGGGAGGCCACAACAGTGAGAGGCCCGCATACCGCAAAAAAAAAAAAAAAAAAAGAATACCATAAAGGGTGAAAAGTAGAACATCTAGAAAAAAAAAACCTAACATACTGATCACAAATAAATGGCCCCTCTGGAAACAAAACAAAGATAAATAACAAAAATAGTCTTTTTGTCTCCCAGGGAATAATAATTTAAAATACATTTTTAAGATGTAAAAATCATGATATCAAAGACCAAACCAAAAAAAAAAAAAACAAAAAACTGTTGCAATTGATAGTTATGGTCAAATGCTGATGAATCAATTCAAGGTAAAGTAGAAATGAGAAGACAATTAAGACAGCATCTTTAAAAACACGATTCTACTAATCAAACTAGGAGACCAGACAGCAGGCAAATGCCAAGAAATACGGGTCTGATGTCTGCTCTTTTCCGGACATTTGTGTTCAAGAGTAATGTAATTTTTTAAATGTGAGAGATAACAGTGCCTAGTCAAAGAAAACAATACATTTTAGGTGTGTAAGGAAGACTTTTCCTTGACAGACAAGGATAGCAAACACTGTTACTGGACTGATTCAGGATAACTTACCACCAATTCTATAAAAAAGATAATTTTTAAAATCATACAAAAATATATAGTTCTTTATTTTAGTTTCAGCCAATCTCTATTCATCAGTTATCAATTAGGAAAACACGTGAATTATTTTTGTCATTAGAAAACACTTAAATTTCCTCCACTGCTCCTTTTACTGTTTTAATTGGAATTTCAGAGGATCGTATGCAGGCTCCAAGCCAACATCAAAGATGCAAGAGGTGAAATGATTTGCTCATCTCATAAATATTTGGAAACCGGGCTTCAACTAGAATTAGCTATCTTGATTGTATCTCTAAGAGAACTTAGTGGAGTGCATGTTTCTTTGGTGCAGAGATAGAACAATAGCTGACAGAGACAATAGCAGCTCATGTTTCCTTTTTTTCCTCATCAATGTCACAGAATCATCAAGAGTTAAGTATCCTGGCACAAACCACATTTCAATAATCAGCTGCCCAACATGATGGGTCTTTTACTAAAATGGAGAGAGTCTGAAGAGAGTACATCTTGAGCCTTTCAGAGTAGTTAGTCCTTGGTTTCTCTGTTAGGATGGTAAAGGAGAGTCAGGCTTCATTAATGTCAACTCTGATAAAATTGCTGGGGACATGGGGACTTCAATTGTAGAGAAGTGGAGTAAGTCTACCAATTCTTTTAAAACCAACACCTAACAAAAACCAACATCTAATTTCTGAAAATATCACATATGGCATGTATCAACCTATGACATGTGGCCAACAACAGATATAAATTTAACTTGGGAAATTTGATATGAAAGGCATACTAACTCATTAATAATGTACATTATTCAAGTCTAGAGACAATACATGAGTAATTAGGCATGACACAGTCAGTGGACAGTTTCGACCACCAGTGCTGTCATGACCAGGGGTGCAATACAGGAATTTACCGTGGGGGAGATGGAGGTGTACCTTTTGAGTTGTTGGGGATGTGTTTGGCAAAGGTCTTCCAAGAGACTTGATAGTGAGAGGAGCCACCTTGCCTACATGTCAAGATTACACAGGAATGAGGAGGCTGGTAGCAGGGAAGAAATAGAGCTTTATTACTGTTGAGAGATATGTTTTCATTGGAAGGGAAGTCAGCAGTGGATAAATAATATTGTTTAAGGAGTAATAATGTTGTCATCTACTAGAACTGGTTATCATCCGTGGGCAATGCCCAGCACTGGGTAACATAGAGAGAATGATAGAAATGACAATTATAGTCCTTCCATCAAGAAACTTACAGGGCTTCCCTGGTGGCGCAGTGGTTGAGAGTCCGCCTGCCGATGCAGGGGACGCGGGTTCGTGCCCCGGTCCGGGAAGATCCCACATGCCGTGCAGCGGCTGGGCCCGTGAGCCATGGCCGCTGAGCCTGTGCGTCCGGAGCCTGTGTGTCCAGAGCCTGTGCTCCGCAACGGGAGAGGCCACAGCAGTGAGAGGCCCGCGTACCGGAAAAAAAAAAAAAAAGAAAGAAACTTACATTAGACTCTATTATATACTAAATATACTAAAAGAGATGATAAGAATGCATAGCAGTATGCATAAGATATAGTTACCAAAAAATGTGCTGAAGATAATTATCATTATTGTTTAAAAAGGAAGTTTAGCATTCATAAGAGACAAGTCAAGAAAGGCTATAAGGAATTAAAATAAGAGCGGGCCAATTGAATTTCAAAGTGAAAAAGGAAAGACATGCATGCAAGGAGTGAGGTAAAAGTAGGTGTAGGTAGTAATGATCACACTCTTTCAGGAGGATGTTGAGTAAATAGATTGGACTGAAGCATTGGATTCTAGATTGTGGACTTCTTGATTGTCATGCTGAAAATGATATTATGTTCTAGAACAGTGGTATACAATAGAACTTTCTGTGATGAGAGACATGCTTTATATTGGTGCTGTCTGATGTTGTAAGAGTATGTGGCTATGGAGCACTTGAAATGTGGTTAGTGTAACTGAGAAATGGAATCTTTTATTTAATTTTAATTAATTAAAATTTAAATTTAAGTGGCCACATGAGGCTAGTGGTGTCAGTGTTAAACAGCACAGCTCTAGAGAGTAGGGAATCACTGCAGGTTTTAATGTAGGTTTTAAGCAGGGAATGACAAGAGAAATATATTTTAGGCAGGTTAATTTGGCAGCAGTGTTTAGGAAAGTCAGGGGAAGAATGAGTAGTTCTTCTGAGATTGCACTAAATTTATACATCGATCTGGGAGAATTGACATCTTTAAAATATGTCTTCCAATCATGAACATGATGTATTCTTCCATTTATTTCAGTTTTTCAATTTCTAAATGTCTCTTAACAGGTTTTTATAAACTTATGGGAACACAGTGCAACAGTGCATAATAACAAAAGTGTGGAAATGACCCAAATGTTCATCAAAATATAATGTGTGAGTAAACTATAAGGTAATAGTCTACTGCAATAAAAATTAAAGAGCTATAGCTATATGTCACATTATGAATAATATTAGATAAATGAAGAGACAAAATGATATATATAGTATTACTCCATTCAAAAAGGGCACAATAACAGGCAAAACAAAATATTATTATTTATATGCATAATAAAATCATAGAGAAAAACAAAGAAATGATCTACTATAAAAGTCAGAATAATTATTTCTTTGACATGGAAGGGATGCAGTTGCAACATAGGGAATTTCTAGGATTATTATTAAACCGGTTATTTCTCAATCAAGGTGGTTTGTGTAATAGGGCAGTTGCATTGTATACATTTAGAGATAAGTAAAGACATAGTAGCCATACAGATAAAGTTATTATTTACAACAAAAACAGACATTGCTCAAATGCTTTGCTGTTACTGTCCACAGAATTTCTAGTTTTCTTTAATTCTATTACTTATACTGACATCAAAGCTATAAATACCTTGTTTATGCATTAAAAATCATAGAGTTTAAAAAATTTTGCTACATATTGATTATAATTTGTCCCACTTGACAGTCTTCCATTGTCCTATTTCACACTTGTATAATTTCATATTGATGATGAATCTACTTTTATTGACTGGTATTAAAACTTCCAATAGTGATAAGATTCTGAAATCTGGTGAGCTGGCTGAGGCAAAAATAATGATAATCACAGGATACTTGACTATTAATTTTTTAAAGAATTCACTTCTCCCCTTCAAAACAAAACAAAACAAAATTAAGACTTCAAAATAAGTATACATATTAAAAAATAAAAAGAATGTTGGTTTGAGTCAGTGTCCAGAGTTCCCTGTATTATATAAATTTCTGAAGGATATAATCTACATGAAACTAACATTGGCATATGTCATCTGGATGGTTTAGGAAATAGTATAGCAAATGAAAGAGAGATTAAGATTTTTAAGGGTTATAGAATTTGAATACAATAATCTCAGGGGCAGATAGAGGATTTAGAAGAGAAATCTTGCTTGCACTCACTGAAATTTTCCTCTATTTGTTATTTAGTCACTCGCTGATTCCTTTAATAGCTTTTCAGTGGAAGAATTAAAAGAGAAGACTAGAGGATTGTTAGGGGAGTGACCAGAATGAGGGGGTAGGGTAGCTGCAGCGTCTTGGGAGAGAGGAGAGGATTCTGAAAAGGTGGGAAGAGAGTTATTAGACCCAACCATGGAAAGAAAATAAAAACATTCTAAATCCCAGAGGCCCGAGCAAAGGAAACCTTGGGGAGATTTTCTGGACCTGAAAAGGAATAGGGGCTGAGAAGCAAAGGCCGGCTGCAATTTCCTGACGTGGAGGAAAACTGTAATAAGAGCCCACAAAACAATTAATCCTGAATGCTGAGAAATAGGTACCCCAGAGGACTTGTCTTTGCTTTATTCTAGATTCTGGATGTGAGTTCATGGTCAGCAAAAGCATCTTTCTCCTCAGCCAGTAACAGCACACAGCTAACATATTTAACTCCTTTCTATTTATATAGCTATAAATAGTTACACATATCTTTATATAGTTTCAAAAAAACCAAAAAAACCTTACCTTTATTTCAAAAGATGTTTTCACAAGAATCCACATTGTCTCCTGATTAACTCCTCTGCCACCATTAAGAACGAAAAGTTATACCTATAAAGACTTCATGGTGTAGAATTTAAGTGGTGTGAAAAGAAAGTGGTGTAGATCGGCCCCTTTTGAAAGCTTCTCTCTTTTTTTTTTTTTTTTTTTTTGCCTTCATTAATGGATTTAACATCATTAAATTGCAAAAGGCAGGACAGAAAGGTGATGTTTTGACAAAATGAGCTCGGTTGTTTGGAAGCAGCCCCTGAAGCAATAGCTCTGAACTGGGGGCCTTGTGGATTTCTTCATAATGCAGATAAAACTTCATGATATATTTAAATCCTTTTCCGCAAACATTTCCCTGATTTGTTGCCAAGCTGTCACTGAATTTAGTAATCCAGACAGATTACCATAGAGGTTCTATTTTTAGGGTCCTTCTGTTACTGCGGCAGTTGCAGCTGATCGGATTACAGCTACATCCTACCCATGTAAAATGCATTGATGCTTCAAGAGAAACCTGCACTCCACTCCTGTAATTACAATGTCAGGCTCATTGCTGGATATTTCTCTCTGAGTTTATTTTGTAGCTGCATTGTGGCCAATCCATTAACAACTCATGAGATGGTGTGTTTTCTTTTAGTTTTGTTCTGTGCCTTTCAATACTAGCTTACTATTGTGTGTATGTGTGTTTTGGGGGAGGAGGGTGGGTGATGGAAAATGCATGCTGTGGGTCACAGAGGATATGTATAATTTCTCTGATTCTGAGGGCAGGAAAATGTGTAACGCAGACATTACTCTCTCCTATAGATGACAATATCTCCATCTAGTGGTGAAAGTGAGCTTAACAATCATATTATCTTCATTGTCAGAGGAGGAAAGAGGCACATTTGCCTCAGAAAGTAATTTGTATTTTACCTTTACCTAGAATATAAAATTTTTCTTAAGAAGAATAGATGTCCACTAAGCCAAATTGGACCCCTTCCTGTAGTCTTTGCAAGGGAAAAATAATTCCATTTACTTCAGGGAAAGTTTGGCCTCCAGAAACGACTCTCAATATCCAGGTGTACAAAGTTGTCAATAATCTCTTTCATGATTTTTTACAAGACTTTGGAAGGGAGACGGTTACAAAGTGTAATGAAATAACAAGTTGAATTAATGTCACATGGATCCTTGTATTTGGTCTAATAAGTAAGTTATCTAACAAATTTCTCATCTCCCCATAAAACTATCTTTTATTAATTTCATAGTATTTACACTCCAGTGAATTAGTGTATATTATAAACATATAAGCAAGTAAATTACATTATTTTCTTGGAGGCATAAATACTAAAGAAGAATGTTAAGATTTTCCCATTCTGTAAGTTATTGCAACCTCAATTAAAAAGCTCTTGTAATATAAAGTCAATACTTTAAGGCTGTCTTTTACAAATGTTCTTGATTATATTAGTGTTATTTACTTTTGCAATCTCAGGATTGCTTTTAATTAATCTTCCAACTCCTATCAAGTTACACAGCTTTTAGTAACAAATTCACTTACTTAGGTATAGATAGTCCTCAGAGAACCAAGACGGTGAAGACGGCCACTGAGCTTGCAGCAGGGCTCCACCAGGTGGCAGCACTTGTGTGGGCACGTTTCAAATCCTGGTCTTTGTACTCAAGTTCCCCCTTTTTTCGTGTGCCACAGGAATTTGATCTCTCTAGAAGGACTGAGTAGGGTAACCCAATGCACAACAGTCAGATCTTTCAAGTCAGAATGCCAACTGATTTGTGTAAAATTGAGGATAATCCTTTCCTGAGTCTGTAATGTCAGAATACACAGAGATCAGAGACAGTTATGAAAATAAATACAAATACATGGGCGTGTACACATGTCTATTTTCTAGTTCTATGTGCTGAGCAGCCATAAAAACAATCACACTCCAGTAGCTATGCACATCTAGTGACCAGATCTTGGTTCCTAAAATCATTCTCCTTAAAAAGAAATGAGAAATGGAGAAACAAGTGATTCCAGAGCTCATTTAGGGAAGTGCAAGATGAGCCTAGAGCATATTTTTTAACCAGAAAATATGGAAGTTCTCAGATAATGATGAGGACATGTCAGAATGACAGAGTCCAGACTGAAGACGCTCCCATGGTCCAACGTCAGACAATATGTACATCAAAATAAATTATAATATTAATAGATTATAAGAAATCAAGGTTATGATTGTCAAAGATAAACTGAGGAACTCTTCCAGAGCAAAGAAAACTAAAGAGGCAGGACAACTAAACACAACGTGTGATTCTGGATTGCACCTTGGACCAGATATTGGGTGTTGGGGGGAGGATGGCTATAAAAGACATTAGTGGGACAATTGCAAAATATAAAATAGGTCTGAAGATTAGATAGGAATATTGAATAATGTTAATTTCCTGATTTTGATACTTACGGTTTTGTGAGAAAACATTCTTGTTTTCAGGAAACACGCTGAGATATTTAGTGGTAGAGCCTAAAAGTTGCTTTCAAATGAATCAGAAGTGTGTGTGTGTGTGTGTGTGTGTGTGTGTGTGTGTGTGCGCAAAGAGAGAGAGAGGACAGAAATGAGGTAAAATGTTACAACTGTGGGGTCTCAGTAAAGTGTATATGAAAATTATTTGTACTATCCTTACAACTTTTCTATAAGTCTGACATTTTTCAAAATAAAGCAATTTAGAAATTTAGTGTCTAGAAAAATAATATTAACACAGTTCCTGGCACATAAAATCTTCATAAGTGTCAAGCTTAGAATTCATGATTTCCATAGAACATTGTGAATTAATCATGCAGTATGATGAAATAAAGTAATATGTCCCTGCCATTCAACATTTAATAATTCACAAGGTGAAAAATAAAGTATCCGTATGTTATGTTTAAGTTAGAGGAGACACTTTAAAATGATGCTTACAGACTTAGTTTAAAAAACTGAAATGAGGGCAGTATTTTTCCTTCCTTCCTTCTTATGATCTCCCTGAAATAATAGTAAATATACACAAGAAGAATAAATCACAGTGGTAAAAGAAAGAAAAGATGTCATCAACCAGCCACATAAATGTGCCATTTCTGTAATATAGAAAACTGGTAAAATCCTATTGATGGATATATTAGAATAGAGAAAATGACTCAAAACATGTGCAGGGGAAGCCTGAAAAAAGATAGGAACAATTTCTTTCTAATGAATCCCAAAGTGGCCAAGCTCAACGTTATCAAAAGTGGGGAATGTAGGGGTGCAGAAGTTGTCAGAGGGATTAGTAAAAGGCTGAGTATAGAATGGCTGAGCCTCTGTATGGTCATGCTATAAACCCCCAAACAATGGCACAAAAGGAGAAGGTAATCTTGTGGATACACCCTTCACTAGCTCCCTCTTGGGTGCAAATGAGTGAGAATGTCAACCATAGGGGAGAAGGCCAAGAGATTGCAGAGTTGTTGCCAGTTATCCTCTTGGCCAACCCTGGGACCGTATACCTCTAGGCTTTTTGTTATGAGCAGAAAATAAATTCTTAATTGTTTAAGCAATAATTCATCAGGCTTTCTTTTATCTGGAGCCAAAAACATTCCAAAATTTATCCAACATTTAAATGTGCCAATGCAATCATTAGAAAAACTCACAATAATAGTATATGTAATTGACAAGCATTTGTAGGAGTAGGTGGGGCTGGGGAGATGGAGTAAGAAAGATATCTTCATGTTTCGCAGGAGAGATGTTAACAGATATTTTCTCAAGTTTATAAATTAAGAAATAGATGTATAGGTTTGTAATACAAATTACTGAGTTAAAACATATTAAAATATAAATATTCAAATGGGTTTACCCATAGAAAGTGGTGCATTCTCAAACAATAGAAGAACAAATTAGGAGAAAAGACTTGACTCAAATGCCATCGTTTCAAATAAAAGCAAACAAAATTTTATATGTTAAGAATATGAGATGAGAGAAGATACCATATAAGGTGATATATCATTTTCTTGATTTAATAACATGTGAATATTTATTTGTATAAGTTAAAAAATACGTAAGTACGTACAATGATTATTTCCCATGTTTTGCAATTTTTGCAATTTTTTTTTCTCAAGAATGGACAAAAGAAAGCCAAAATATTTTTCTTTTTTTTTTTTCCCTCTGCACAGTTGAGAAAGAATAAAATGTTCGCAGTGTAAGGAAAATAATTTACTCAGTCTTTGAGAATAGATTTTAAAGATCCCTGGAAAGAAGTAATTGAATGATTATCTGATTTCATATGCTATCAATGGGTGCTTTTTTTTCTCCCTCACATTTCTATTTTCAGTACTCTCTTTTCATTACTTCTCATTGTGTCAGGTACATACCCTCCGTTTGATGCTAATGGTCTTAAACATCTGAAAATCTTCCTTTAGAGTGTGCCCTGACTTTAGGCAATCTACAGTAAATCCAAGAGTCCATTGGCACAGCATCGAGGACAAGAAGCAAAGAGTATTTAAAAACAAGATCATTTATCCAAGGAACAGGAATGCTTTCTGCCAGCCTTCTGTTTTCAGATTACTAAATTCTAAATGGAGTTATTCATTCTTTTTTTTTTTTTTTTTTTTTTTGCAGTACGCGGGCCTCTCACTGTTGTGGCCTCTCCCGTTGCGGAGCACAGGCTCCGGACGCGCAGGCTCAGCGGCCATGGCTCACGGGCCCAGCCGCTCCGCGGCATGTGGGATCCTCCCAGACCGGGGCACGAACCCGCGTCCCCTGCATCGGCAAGGGGACTCTCAACCACTGCTCCACCAGGGAAGCCCACTATGTTTCTATTTGTTACCAGCACTGATTATTCTGGCAAAAGGTCGCTGTACCTTATCCCTTCTCTTGCAGACCCATTCATCACTTCTTTATCAGGACTAAAATTCACTTTCAGGTTGAAAGTGTGGAGCTTTAGTTCCCCAGGGAACATCCAAGTGTTCAACAGGTCACTAAATGCGCAAGACTAGAGCTCTGGAGAATCAATCCCTAACACGTTAGATTTAAAGTTCATCAAAATACGGGTGAAGGATAAAAACATACATGTGGATGACATCATGTGACCATTAGTGAGCCAAGTATACCACCTTGGGTAATACCAACGCTGCAGACTGAATGTTTGTGTCCCCCTCCCCCCGCCAAATTCCTACGTCGAAATGTAATCCCCACGGTGATGATATTAAGAGGTGGGGCCTTTGGGATGTGCTTAGGTTGTAAGGGCAGAGCCTTCATGAATGTGATTTAGTGTTCTTATAAAAGAGGCCCCAGAGAGACCCTTTGTGCCTTCTGCCATGTGAGGTTACAGCAAAAAAGAGGATCTTATATGAACTAAGAAGGTTCTCACCAGACACTAAATCTAGACTTCCCACTTCCAGAACTGTGAAAGATAAATTACTGTTGTGTATATAACCCTCCTAGTCTATGGTGTTTTGTTATAGTGGCCCAAGGGACTAGGACAACCAATAGCATTTAAAGAGTAGGCAGAGGGCTTCCCTGGTGGCGCAGTGGTTAAGAGTCCGCCTGCCGGTGCAGGGGACACGGGTTCGTGCCCTGGTTCAGGAAGATCCCACATGCCGCGGAGCGGCTGGGCCCGTGAGCCATGGCCGCTGAGCCTGCGTGTCCAGAGCCTGTGCTCCGCAGCGGGAGAGGCCACAATAGTGAGAGGCCCGCGTACCGTAAAAAAAAAAAAAAAAAAAAAAAAAGGTTATTGTATTTATTGACAAAGTCACTGCTGATGGATGGGCCAGGGTCATTTCAGCAGAGTACTGAAGAATAAATGAGCAGGAAGCAGCAGTACCAGCCGCCGAGGTGAACTCTTCTATGTAGTCTGGACAAGAAGGATTTATGTGATTTCTAAAAATTTCCACTCCATTAATCAAGTGCCATGTACAACTGACTTAGAGAAAATGGATAAGTTAGCTTTCTAACACTTCACTTCAAATAAAAATATCAAACGTAATATATAAAATCACTACTGCTTCCCTAGTACACATATAGCTTTTTCCCACTGTTGATAATTCTTTTATATTCTTTGAAAAGTGATTTTCCATATTTTCCATGCCTGCAGCTTATGTCTCCTGGGCTAGACTATAAATCCTGTGAAGAAATAGAACATGCTTTCTAGTTCTTTTACTTTTTTTTTAACAGCTCTTTGTATATACAATTGGAAGGAAGTTTATAAAGTTGATCACTAGATGGCAGAAAAGATCAAAAGTTGAATGAAACCGGGGCAGAAAACTTCCAAGAGTAATAATTTTGAAATAAATTATGAATTTGCACATTTGAAATCAATTTAAAAGTTATATTGCCAAATACAGCAGCTAATACATATCTGAAAAAGTATGCTGACATACTCTTTGTGCTTAAAAAGAGGGTTATCTTGGGGAAAACAATAGAAATATTGAAGCCAAATGATTAAAAAACAGAACCTAGTAATGACATGCCTGTTTGTATGACAACTACGTCTTCTACAACTCCCCAGAGACAAGCTTACAAGTTTTTTACATTATATGAGAATCATGTCTAAAATATTAAACAATTCTGTGCCTTCTGTCAGAAAACATGCATTCCCCAATGAGCAATTTCTTCATTTAGTATTTTAGCATTCTTCATTCCAGTATTTTCTTCATTTTTCAGGAAAAATTGGAAAATACACAAAATATAAAATAATATTAGGATGAAGCATAATAATTCTCACTATATTTAATGGCACTTTTGAAAAAAATTTAAAATAATTTCACAGTTCCTAGTTTTTGTGCCAGCGTTTTATTTTAGAAAAGGTATAGGGACTTCCCTGGTGGTCCAGTGCTTAAGACTCCTTGCTTCCACTGCAGGGAGCACGGGTTCAATTCCTGGTGGGGGAAACAAGATCCTGCACGTCGCGTGGCGTGGCCACAAAAATAAATAAATAAATAAGGTATAGTATTTGTTGCTATCTTTAAGCATAATTATCATTTTGCTTCTTTGCTTAATGTGAAGAGTTATGATAAAAACATTTCAGTTATATAGACTTTGCACTCGAAACAGCACCATTTTTGTCCTTTGATCAGAGATCAAGGGAGCCTTGACAACTACATGGACAGATTCACCTCCAAGAAAGATCACACAAGTAGGATGGTTTAGTGAATTGCCCAGTGGATCAGAAAGTTCTCCTCTCAGCTCTGTTTTCATGTCATTTTTCATTAAACAGTCCCTGCAATGAGTCACCTATGACTTAATTAGAGTGGGTAGCTTATGCTTATGGTGGCACCAGGTGCCCGGGACATATACTGGACCAGATACTATTTTTGTTTTTATTTTGTTTTAAGATAAAAGAGTCTTGACTCTTTTAAGTGAAGATAGGAAAGAATCAATAAAGGGAAAGATTTAAAATACAAATAAACAAAAATCAGCCTCATGAAGTATAAATGCTTACCCATTGGATACATTTATATGTTTTCTATGCAATCCATCCAAACACAGAGAAGCAAGAAGAAACAATGGGTTAACTGTATCCATTTAAAAAAAAACAAAAAAAAACTTTACTGATTTTACTGCAGGGTACTTTTAAACAGGAAGTCGAATTTGTGATTTTATATAGAAGTGGGGGTTTTTTGGTTTGATTTTTTTATTTTTTTAGAAAAAGATACAAAACTCACTCCAAACATAAATTAATATTTACTTGTACATTTTAAAAGAATATCTTAGAAAAACTATCATACATGACTAGGTCATAAATTTCATGTGACCTAGCTTACATGTAGAGCAAACGTACAAACCTCTTATTTTGTCTTTGGTTAATCGAGTCTTTCTCCCATGCTCCCAAACAGTGGAAGAAAAAATAAATTTTGAGCCCTATCATGTTTAAAATCCAATAATGACAGTGCCTCTAGGAACATATGGCTAGTAGGTCACATCTTAAGTTAACCTCCAATGTCAAGTTCCCCCCAGGTAGGCAAGAGATATGAACCAGCAAACAGAAGAGCCAGGAGATACTGAGCCAGAGACCTCAATCCTTCCCTCAACAATGACACCCTTCCCCACGGTACACTCCAAAAGTTCTTAGAGAGTAGCCAAGGGAAGAAGAAGTGGAGGAGAAACTAAGAAACTGTTCTTTTTTCTAGACAGAGGAAGATCTAAAAATAGATTATTAAATCAGAACAAAATTCACACCAGATGGCACTAAAAGTTCATTTTTTTCTTCCTTAAACTGAGTATGAAGGTTTTTGAAGAAGAATAGATTATTTTTAGACAACATAAAGGAGTTACATTCAGGGTTGGCTTCACGGATACACAACCTGTGCAGTCACATAGGGCCCTGCTCAGAAGACCCTACATTTGGTTCAACAGTCTGTTCTCACTGTCTTGAAATTCTTAATAATTTTTGACAAGGACTCTTACATTTTCATTTTGCCATGTAGCCATGCTTGGTTATATTTTCTCTGCTCCTTCATATTATGATGCAACTTTAATTTTTTTTATCCCACTAGAGACAAACCAATAAGGATTTTTTCTTTCTTTTCATTTGAAAATTAATAGAAAACTTGGTTTTTCTAGGACTATATAGAGAAGTCTTACGTGTGCTTTTCTGATGTTTTTCTTCTATGGTAATACATTTAGAAAGACTAAAGTAGAGATCTGAATATGGAGAATTTAAAAGAAAAGGTATACATGCTAGATACACCAGGATAAGCACATTTAAAGTATAAAAGTTGAGACATTTGAAATTAATAGTTGGTTTGCATGCTGACAACACAAAATTTCCAGTGGTCACGATCTTCATGAAAATGGAACAGCAATAATTGCTTCCAGTCAGAAGCAAGAGACTCGAAGTTTATTTCCGTTAGATTAGCCAAAACGAAACAGACTTCTTTCCAGATGGGTTGTTTGGTAGATGACTCAGCTTGGGACTAAGGCTGAATTTCTATGGACTCCTGTGGTGGGCCCAAAAAAAAGAAGAAAAGAAAAACTCCACCCACACAGTGAAATTCTTTTTTTTTTTTTTTTTTTTTTTTGCAGTACGCGGGCCTCTCACTGTTGTGGCCTCTCCCGTTGCGGAGCACAGGCTCCGGACGTCCAGGCTCAGCGGCCATGGTTCACGGGTCCAGCCGCTCCGCGGCACGTGGGATCTTCCCAGACCGGGGCACGAACCCCCATCCCCTGCATCGGCAGGTGGACTCTCAACCACTGTGCCACCAGGGAAGCCCCACAGTGAAATTCTTGATGTACAGATATGTTCAAGCTGTTTTCCTTTCTTTTTCTTTCCTTTCTCTCATACTAAGTCTTTGCCTTCTACTCCTGCTCCTTCTTCACAGGTATTTTTCTTCCTTTTACCTTGGACCCATTTGTAGTTCCATATTCACAGAAAAAGAGAGGCAATAAATAAGCTTTCCATTGCTTGAAAGGCTGACACTATTGAACTTAATAATCTACAGTGAGACGAAAATATAAAGAATATAATCCATACATGCAAGAAATCTCATTTCATTTCTCTTTGCAATAGCTAGCTAGAAATGATCTGATATTTCTGATAGGATAGAGCATTTTATAATGCATTCTCATATTAAAGGAAGCTTTCTATGGCAGAAATGCATGGTAAGCCCCTCATAGTAGCAGCAGCTACTGTGTATTAATATTTATTGGGTTCTTTATGTGGGCGCGATGCTGATTATCTCGTTTAGTTTTTATCACAACCATCAATATTCTCATTTTACAGATGAGCAAACTGAGACACAGGGAAGATAGGAAACTTAGCCAGGCCTCACAGTCAGTGAGTGGTAGGGCTAGATTTGAATCAAGCAGCCTGATTAATTCTGAATTATGATTGTGAAGACACTGACCTCCTGTGAATCAGTCTTCAGAGCCAAAAAAGCAAACAGTGATTATAATTGCAAGAGGATACATTGTTTATACATCAAAGCTAAAGAAAGGAACTGGAAGGTGGGTCACTTTGGCTATTGAGTCAATATCCCAAGTTTCTACCACTGAAACTAAAGAAAGGGTCATTTCCACATGACTGCATTTTAGGTTTCCAGACACTGAAAAGATATTTCTTTTCGTGTATTTCTGGCTCAGCCTGAAGCAGGTACACAAACCTCAGTACAAGGATATCTTTTCAGGCCATTCAACTTTTAAAAGTCATTTCAGTTTGGAGCTAAGAATTAGCTTAATCCTACTTTAATCACAACAAGATCTGTATCATCAATAGCAAAAGAAATGGATGAGAAATAAACACCATTCAATCATATTGACTGTTTGGCCTATCATTACCAGTTACCTTAGTATTTGAAAGCATTGATTTTTTTTTTCACTTTCTCTTAAGTGGTTTAATGGTAGCTGTCCCTCCAATTTCTTATGTACCTATTACGTGTCAGTCACTTTAACTCCACTACGTCTAATCCATATAGCAATTCTGTGAGGCAGGTGGTAGTAGTAGCAGCAGCAGCAGCAGCAGTATTAGTAGTAGCAGTACTTTTTTTTAACCAATGAAAAACTATAGCTTAGAAAAAGTAATTACTATCCTTAGGGTCACTTAATAAGTGGTAGAGATTTGATTAGAATTCGGATACCTCTGGCTCCAAAGTCATTACCCTCTGTACCACTCTGCTGTCATATTATAATAAACCCTTAGCAAATATCCACAAATATCTTTTCTTGTCTCTCTTCTTTGCTAGTACTATTCCATGACTTTCACAAAGAAAAAAAAATCATTATTAATCTCAACCCTGATTTACTATGATCTTTTGAACTATGAGGTAGTATGCTAATAAACTGAACATGCCTTGTAAACACCCCACAAAAATGTTTCCCAAAGTGGTTATCTATTTCTTGTATTAAAATAATCAGAACAGGAGAATCATGACTTTCTTTTTTAAAGCAATGACAACTTGTGAATCTGCATAGCCACTCCGTGGAGGAATTTTGCAAATGATGTTACATGGAATGCAATGACATGCTATTGTCCTACACGTGGCATATTTTCTTTCCCCAAAATGGCTGTCACAATATCTCTATTCTTCCCCAAAATCATCTGGGACCTTGCCACTTCCCCTTTTAAGAGGTGAAGTGTAATTACTCTTCACTTGAATCTGAGCAGGCTTGTGACTGCTTGTAACCAAAATAATGTGGCAGGAGTAATGTGTGACTTCTGAGGCTAGGTTGTAGAAGATGTTGTAGTTTCTTCCTTGGTAGCTGGAACACTTTTGTTGGAGCCCTGAGCTGCCGTGTCAGTCGGCTTACTTTTCTAAGGATACCATGCTGTAAGGAAACTCAATCTAGTCTACTTGGAGAAGCCCTGAGATAAAGAGAGAGATGCCTGGCTAGCCCTCAGTTTTCCAGTTCCAGCTGACTACAACTGCAAGAGTTTCCTCTAGCTAGAACTGCCTAGCTAGGAAGAGAGAGGTTTGAAGGTAATTCCCTGCAGAGGTCTTGGTGAGAGCAGAGTGATGGTCTCCTGATTACGGTGTGGGAATATTAAGAAGGTTGCTGTACATTTTCCCTCCTGCTTTTCTTCCCATCGTGGCTCCCAATTTTCTTGTCTATTTCTAAACCTGGACTCCTAGCCTGCTAACCATTCTCAGTCCCTTACTCCAACACACTCATCCTTTTATAAATTCCTCTTTCATAAGTTAGCCAATTAGTTTATCTTGCTTTCAACCAAAGACCTAACTGATACTCCTATCATTCAAGCTCATTGGAGGCCTATTGCTTTATATTATCACATATACACATAATCATCCAGTTTTGTTTCTAAGCAAAAGAATTAGTTTAGGGAACCTACGTGGTTCCCAAACATGATGAGCCTAGACATGATGTCTGGATCTCTAGCACCCATTTTGAGACCATGAGATAACCAACATAAGGAAAATGCCAAATGATCACAGGATTTCCTGGTATCATTCAGTCTCTGGCCCAATGCCAGCAGCAGTCATCTCCTGGATTTCTTGTGGAAAAAAATGCTATTTATTTAGCCATTATTAGTCATCTTCTCTGTTAATTACAGAGGACCACAAAATTAATTGATACATACATAGAAACTATCCCTGTACATTCCATATGAGGCATATAGGAACAAAAAGAAGAGAGAAAGAAAAAACTCAAAAAGAGTTCAAGGACTTAACCTAAACACTCTGGTGACAGGTGTTACTGAAGTGTGATACAGGAAATAAAGAGCAGAGGTGGGCCACTGTGATGGGTATTTTCTTTATTATTTAATGATAAGAAGAAAAACAAACAAATGAGGATAGATAAAACTAATAGAGAAGCAAGACTCAAGAAGCTTATGAGACATTTTAGCCATAGATGAAGTATGTAGAGCATATGTGTGCTGAGCTTAGATAGAAAGGGATGAAAGACCAATTATTAATACATGGGAGATGGATAATTTTGCAGTGTTAAATATTTTCTCTTTTGTACTGTTCCTAGATTTATACAGATTGTTGAAAATATTATTACTATTTTGTTTGAGAAAATTTTCATTGACACTATGTAGTTTCTACTCCTCCACACAGAATTTACAAGTATTCTGTGTGTGTGTGTATGTTTTAACAAAATCACTGTACGTTTACAAAAACTCATGTACCAAGCAAGGAAGGGTGACTGAAAAGTTTTTTCTGCAAATGCAAAATACTAGCTACCTTCTTTGTGTGTTTATTCATTTATTTGTATTTACAAATTTAAGTAGGTATTATCTAATAGGGTCTGGGTTAGGCATTAGAGAAACAGAAGTGAATAAAACTGTCTCTACCTTTCTGAAACCTAGGGAAGACTAAGGGCAAATGAACAGGCAATTATAATGCAGTATTATGGGAGTACAGGGGAGATTTTAGGTGTCAAAAGAAGACTGTTCAGAACTAATGTCTTATCATGTAGCTGAAACTATGTTAAAAAGGTAAATATAGGGAATGGGGAGTTTTCCTAGAGTTTAACCCTTTTAAGCACAATATTGTCAGAGGTTTAACTTACACCACAGTTTATCTGTTTATCTACAGGGAAGAACTTTCTTATTAGCATTATGCTTAATTTCAATATCTTGTCATGGAACCTGAGACGACAGTTTTTTTCCTTCTTTTTCTCCTGGATTTGGACAATGAACACATTTATCTTTAATATATGATATTTACTTCTCTTATTTTTCCTTTAAACCTGGCCATTAAAGGGAAATATGCCATCAAAAAAAGAAAATAAAATTACCTTTCATGGCGTTGTTCATTAGAATCACACACAGGAGGGAGGGGAAGATGGCGGAAGAGTAAGACGCGGAGATCACTTTCCTCCCCACAGATACACCAGAAATTCATCTACACGTGGAACAACTCCTACAGAACACCTACTGAACACTGGCAGAAGACCTCAGACCTCCCAAAAGGCAAGAAACTCCCCCACGTACCTGGGTAGGGCAAAAGAAAAAAGCATAAACAGAGACAAAAGGATAGGGACGGGACCTGCACCAGTGGGAGGGAGCCGTGAAGGAGGAAAAGTTTCCACACACTAGGAGCCCCTTCGCAGGCGGAGACAAGGGGCGGCGGAGGGGGAAAGCTTCGGAGTAGCGGAGGAGAGCACAGCAACAGGGGTGCGGAGGGCAAAGCGGAGAGATTCCCGCACAGATGATCAGTGCTGACCAGCACTCACCGGGCCGAGAGGCTTGTCTGCTCGGCCGCCAGGGCGGGCGGGGCTGGGAGCTGAGGCTCGGGCTTCAGTCGGAGCGCAGGGAGAGGACTGGGGTTGGCGGCGTAAACACAGCCTGAAGGGTTTAGTGCATCACGGCTAGCGGGGAGGGAGTCCGGGAAAAACTCTGGACCTGCCGAAGAGGCAAGAGACTTTTTCTTACCTCTTTGTTTCCTGGTGCGCGAGGAGAGGGGATTAAGAGCGCTGCTTAAAGGAGTTCCAGAGACGGGCGCGAGACGTGGCTGAAAGCGCGGACCCCAGAGACGGGAGTGGGAAGCTGGGGCTGCTGCTGCCGCCGCCAAGAGGCCTGTGTGCGAGCGTAGGTCACTGTCCACGCTCCCTTTCCGGGGAGCCTATGCAGCCTGCCACTGCAGGAATCCTGGGATCCAGGGACAGCTTCCCCGGGACAGCGCACGGCGCGCCTCGGGCTGGTGCAACGTCACGTCGGCCTCTGCCGCCGCAGGCCCGCCCCTCACTCTGTACCCCTCCCTCCCCGCGGCCTGAGTGAGCCAGAGTCCCCAAGCGGCTGCTCCTTTAACCCTGTCCTGTCTGAGCGCAGAACAGACGTCCTCCTGCGATCTACACGCAGAGGCGGGGCCAAATCCAAAGCTGAGACCGGGAGCCGTGAGAATAAAGAAGAGAAAGGGAAATCTCTCCCAGCAGCCTCAGCAGCAGCGGATTAAATCTGCACAATCAACCTGATGTACCCTGCATCTGTGGAATACCTGAATAGACAATGAATCATCCCAAATTGAGGAGGTGGACTTTGAGAGCAAGATTTATGATTTTTTCCCCTTTTCCTCTTTTTGTGAGTGTGTATGTGTATGCTTCTGTGTGAGATTTTGTCTGTATAGCTTTGCTTCCACCATTTGTCCCAGGGTTCTATCCATCTGTTTTTTTTTTCTTAATAATTATTTTTTATTTTAATAACTTTATTATATTTTACTTTATCTTCTCTCTTTCCTTTTTTTCCTACCTTCCCTCCTTTGTCCCTCCCTCCCTTCTTTCTATCTTTTTTTCTTTCTTTCTTTCTTTCTCTTTCTTTCTTTCTTTCTTCTTCTAATTCTTTCTTTCTATGTTTTCTCCCTTTTATTCTGAGCTGTGTGGATGAAAGGCTATTGGTGCTGCAGCCAGGAGTCAGTGCTGTGCCTCTGAGGTGGGAGAGCCAACTTCAGAACACTGGTCCACAAGAGACCTCCCAGCTCTACATAATAACAAACGGCGAAAATCTCCCAGAGATCTCCATCTCAGCACCAACACCCAGCTTCACTCAACGACCAGCAAGCTACAGTGCTGGACACCTATGCCAAACAACTAGCAAGATAGGAACACAACCCCACCCATTAGCAGAGAGGCTGCCTAAAATCATAATAAGTCCACAGACGCCCCAAAACACACCACGAGACGTGGACCTGCCCACCAGAAAGACAAGATCCAGCCTCATCCACCAGAACACAGGCACTAGTTCCCTCCACCAGGAAGCCTACACAACCCACTGAACCAACCTTAGCCACTGGGGACAGACACCAAAAACAACGGGAACTACAAACCTGCAGCCTGCAAAAAGGAGACCCCAAACACAGTAAGATAAGCTAAATGAGAAGACAGAAAAACACACAGCAGGTGAAGGAGCAAGATAAAAACCCACCAGACCTAACAAATGAAGAGGAAATAGGCAGTCTACCTGAAAAAGAATTCAGAATAATGATAGTAAAGATGATCCAATATTCTATTTCTAAGATCCGAAATCTTGGAAATAGAATAGACAAAATACAAGAAACATTTAACAAGGACCTAGAAGAACTAAAGATGAAACAAGCAACGATGAACAACACAATAAATGAAATGAAAAATACTCTAGATGGGATCAATAGCAGAATAACTGAGGCAGAAGAACGGATAAGTGAGGTGGAAGATAAAATAGTGGAAATAACTGCTGCAGAGCAGAATAAAGAAAAAAGAATGAAAAGAACTGAGGACAGTCTCAGAGACCTCTGGGACAACACGAAACGCACCAACATTCGAATTATAGGGGTTCCAGAAGAAGAAGAGAAAAAGAAAGGGACTGAGAAAATATTTGAAGAGATTATAGTTTAAAACTTCCCTAATATGGGAAAGGAAATAGTTAATCAAGTCCAGGAGGCACAGAGAGTCCCATACAGAATAAATCCAAGGAGAAATACGCCAAGACACATATTAATCAAACTGTCAAAAATTAAACACAAAAAAATCATATTAAAAGCAGCAAGGGAAAAACAACAAATAACACACAAGGGAATCCCCATAAGGTTAACAGCTGATCTTTCAGCAGAAACTCTGCAAGCCAGAAGGGACTGGCAGGACATATTTAAAGTGATGAAGGAGAAAAACCTACAACCAAGATTACTCTACCCAGCAAGGTTCTCATTCAGATTTGATGGAGAAATTAAAAACTTTACGGACAAGCAAAAGGGGAGAGAGTTCAGCACCACCAAACCAGCTTTACAACAAATGCTAAAGGAACTTCTCTAGGCAAGAAACACAACAGAAGGAAAAGACCTACAATAACGAACCCAAAACAATTAAGAAAATGGGAATAGGAACATACATATCGATAATTACCTTGAATGTAAATGGACTAAATGCTCCCACCAAAAGACACAGATTGGCTGAATGGATACAAAAACAAGACCCATATATATGCTGTGTACAAGAGACCCACTTCAGACCTAGAGACACATACAGACTGAAAGTAAGGGGATGGAAAAAGATATTCCATGCAAATGGAAATCAAAAGAAAGCTGGAGTAGCAATTCTCATATCAGAGAAAATAGACTTTAAAATAAAGAGTATTAGAAGAGACAAAGACGGACGCTACATAATGATAAAGGGATCAATCCAAGGAGAAGATATAACAGTTGTAAATACTTATGCACCCAACATAGGAGCACCTCAATACATAAGGCAAATACTAACAGCCATAAAAGGGGAAATTGACAGTAACACATTCATAGTAGGGGACTTTAACACTCCACTTTCCCCAATGGACAGATCAACCAAAATGAAAATAAATAAGGAAACACAAACTTTAAATGATACATTAAACAAGAGAGACTTAATTAATATTTATAGGACATTCCATCCAAAAACAACAGAATACACATTTTTCTCAAGTGCTCATGGAACATTCTCCAGGATAGATCATATCTTGGGTCACAAATCAAGCCTTGGTAAATTTAAGAAAATTGAAATTGTATCAAGTATCTTTTCCGACCACAACGCTATGAGACCAGATATCAATTACAGGAAAAGATCTGTAAAAAATACAAACACATGGAGGCTAAACAATACACTACTTAATAACGAAGTGATCACTGAAGAAATCAAAGAGGAAATCAAAAAATACCTAGAAACAAATGACAATGGAGACACGATGACCCGAAACCTATGGGATGCAGCAAAAGCCGTTCTAAGAGGGAAGTTTATAGCAATACAATCGCACCTTAAGAAACAGGAAACATCTCGAGTAAACAACCTGACCCTACACCTAAAGCAATTAGAGAAGGAAGAATAAAAAACCCCCAAAGTTAGCAGAGGTAACGAAATCATAAAAATGAGATCAGAAATAAATGAAACAGAAACGAAGGAAACAATAGCAAAGATCAATGAAACTAAAAGCTGGTTCTTTGAGAAGATAAACAAAAGTGATAAACCATTAGCCAGACTCATCAAGAAAAAAAGGGAGAAGACTCAAATCAATAGAATTAGAAATGAAAAAGGAGAAGTAACAACTGACACTGTAGAAACACAAAAGATCATGAGAGATTACTACAAGCAACTCAATGCCAATAAAATGGACAACATGCAAGAAATGGACAAATTCTTAGACATGCACAACCTGCCAAGACTGAATCAGGAAGAAATAGAAAATATGAATAGACCAATCACAAGCACTGAAATAGAAACTGTGATTAAAAACCTTTCAACAGACAAAAGCCCAGGACCAGATGGCTTCTCAGGTGAATTCTATCAAACATTTAGAGAAGAGCTAACACCTATCCTTCTCAAACTCTTCCAAAATATATCAGAGGGAGGAACACTCCCAAACTCATTCTAAGAGGCCACCATCACCTTGATACCAAAACCAGACAAGGATGTCACCAAGAAAGAAAAGTACAGGCCAATATCACTGATGAACATAGATGCAAAAATCCTCAACTAAATACTAGCAAACAGGATCCAACAGCACATTAAAAGGCTCATACACCATGATCAAGTGGGGTTTATTCCAGGAATGCAAGGATTCTTCAATATACGCAAATCAATCAACGTGATACACCATATTAACAAATTGAAGGAGAAAAACCGTATGATTATCTCAAAAGATGCAGAGAAAGCTTTTGAAAAAATTCAACACCCATTTATGATAAAAAAAACCCTGCAGAAAGTAGGCATAGAGGGAACTTTCCTCAACATAATAAAGGCCATATATGACAAACCCACAGCCAACACCGTCTTCAATGGTGAAAAACTGAAAGCATTTCCACTAAGATCAGGAACAAGACAAGGTTGTCCACTCTCACCACTCTTATTCAACATAGTTTTGGAAGTGTTAGCCACAGCAATCAGAGAAGATAAGGAAATAAAAGGAATCCAAATTGGAAAAGAAGAAGTAAAGCTGTCACTGTTTGCAGATGACATGATACTATACATAGAGACTCCTAAAGATGCTACCAGAAAACTACTAGAGCTAATCAATGAATTTTGTAAAGTAGCAGGATACAAACTTAATGCACAGAAATCTCTGGCATTCCTATACACTAATGATGAAAAATCTGAAAGTGAAATCAAGAAAACACTCCCATTTACCACTGCAACAAAAAGAATAAAATATCTAGGAATAAACCTACCTAAGGAGACAAAAGACCTGTATGCAGAAAATTATAAGACACTGATGAAAGAAATTAAAGATGATACAAATAGATGGAGAAATGTACCATGTTCTTGGATTGGAAGAATCAACATTGTGAAAATGATCTACTACCCAAAGCAATCTACAGATTCAATGCAATCCCCATCAAACTACCACTGGCATTTTTCACAGAAGTAGAATAAAACATTTCACAATTTGTATGGAAACACAAAAGACCCCAAATAGCCAAAGCAATCTTGAGAACGAAAAACGGATCTGGAGGAATTAGGCTCCCTGACTTCAGACTATAGTACAAAGCTACAGTAATCAAGACAGTATGGTACTGGCACAAAAACAGAAAGATAGATCAATGGAACAGGATAAAAAGCCCAGAGATAAACCCACGCACACATGGTCACCTTATCTTTGATAAAGGAGGCAGGAATGTTCGGTGGAGAAAGGACAGCCTCTTCAATAAGTGGTGCTGGGAAAACTGGACAGGGACATGTAAAAGTATGAGATTAGATCCTTCCCTAACACCATACACAAAAATAAGCTCAAAATGGATTAAAGACCTAAATGTAAGGCCAGACACTATCAAACTCTTAGAGGAAAACATAGGCAGAACACTCTATGACACAAATCGCAGCAAGATCCTTTTTGACCCACCTCCTAGAGAAATGGAAATAAAAACAAAAATAAACAAATGGGACCTAATGAAACTTCAAAGCTTTTGCACAGCAAAGGAAACCATAAACAAGACCAAAAGACAACCCTCAGAATGGGAGAAAATATTTGCAAATGAAGCAACTGACAAAGGATTAATCTCCAAAATTTACAAGCAGCTCATGCAGCTCAATAACAAAAAAGCAAACAACCCAATCCTAAAATGGGCAGAAGACCTAAATAGACATTTCTCCACAGAAGATATACAGACTGCCAACAAACACATGAAAGAATGCTCAACATCATTAATCATTAGAGAAATGCAAATCAAAACTACAATGAGATATCATCTCACACCAGTCAGAATGGCCATCATCAAAAAATCTAGAAACAATAAATGCTGGAGAGGGTGTGGAGAAAAGGGAACACTCTTTCACTGCTGGTGGGAATGTGAATTGGTACAGCCACCATGGAGAACAGTATGGAAGTTCCTTAAAAAACTACAAATAGAACTACCATATGACCCAGCAATCCCACTACTGGGCATATACCCTGAGAAAACCATAATTCAAAAAGAGTCATGTACCAAAATGTTCATTGCAGCTCTATTTACAATAGCCTGGAGATGGAAACAACCTAAGTGTCTGTCATTGGATGAATGGATGGAGAAGATGTGGCACATATATAGAATGGAATATTACCCAGCCATAAAAAGAAACGAAAATGAACTATTTGTAATGAGGTGGATAGACCTAGAGTCTGTCATACAGTGAAGTAAGTCAGAAAGAGAAAGACAAATACCGTATGCTAACACATATATATGGAATTTAAGAAAAAAAATGTCATGAAGAACCTAGGGGTAAAACCTGAATAAAGACACAGACCCAGTTGAGAATGGACTTGAGGATATGGGGAGGGGGAAGGGTAAGCTGTGAAAAAGCGAGAGAGAGGCATGGACATATATACACTACCAAACGTAAAATAGATAGCTAGTGGGAAGTAGCCGCATAGCACAGGGAGATCAGCTCGGTGCTTTGTGACCGACTGGAGGGGTGGGATAGGGAGGGTGGGAGGGAGGGAGACGCAAGAGGGAAGGGATATGGGAACAGATGTATATATATAACTGATTTTCTTTATTATAAAGCAGAAACTAATACACCATTGTGAAGCAATTATACTCCAATAAAGTTGAAAAAATATAAATAAAACATTAAAAAAAAAAGAATCACACACACAAAAAATCACTGTACTTATTTATTTGCAACAGAGGGCATTTTGGTTTTTGCTCCTTAATTAAAATAACATCTTTGTCAAAAGATCTGGTGTCTGAAGCAGGTTCTCATTCAGTCTCATTCCTTTCTTGGTCTTTCTTCCTATAGGTAGCTTTGGAGGTCAGAAGACCTGTGTTCAAATTTATGTTCATTCATTCACCTTGGGCAAGTCATGTGACCTTGGGAACTTTAGATTACTCCTACGTAAAAAGCACATGACACTTTCCTCACAGGCTTGTTTGAAGACTAAATTTAAAAAAAATTCTTAAACATCTAAGAATAGTTCATAAGAATGGGAAATTCTCAATAAATTTATTCATTCAATAATTCAACAGGATGAAGTACCACTAATCCTTCAAGTATTTTCCATTTTGTAGCTTTTCCCGATTTTGTTACTCTCTTATTTTACTAAGTATTTCATATATGTCTGTATATAACCATTATTACTTTATACTATCATCTTTTGCATGATTCTTTCTTTCTGGATATATTATAAGCTTTAAAAAGTTGAGAACTGTTTTTTTAATAGACTTTATTTTTTAGGAGAGTTTTAGGTTTACAGCAAAATTGCGCTGAGTTCCCATATACCCTTTCTCTCCCTATCTCACAGTTTTCCCTGTTGTTAACAGATTAGTGGGTACATTTGTTAAAATTGATGAGCCAATATTGACACCTTATTATTATCTAAAATCTATACTTAGGGTTCACTCTTTGTATGATAGAGCTCTATAGGTTTGACAAGTGCATAATGCGTGTGTCCACCATTACAGTGTTATACTCAATAGTTTTTTGTTTTTTGGTTTTTTTTGCGGTACGCAGGACTCTCACTGTTGTGGCCTCTCCTGTTGCGGAGCACAGGCTCCGGACGCGCAGGCTCAGCGGCCATGGCTCACGGGCCCAGCCGCTCCGCGGCATGTGGGATCTTCCCAGACCAGGGCATGAACCCACGTCCCCTGCATCAGCAGGCGGACTCTCAACCACTGCGCCACCAGGGAAGCCCCCTATACTCAATAGTTTAATTAACCTGAAAACGCCCTATGCTTCACCTATTCATCTCTCCCTCCTTCTCCCTAACCTTTGACCACCACTCATCTTTTTACTATCTTCATAGTTTTGCCTTTTCTAGAACATCATATAGTTGGAATCATACAGCCAATTTTCAGATTGTCTTCTTTCATTCAGCAATATGTGTTTAAGATTAATACATACCTTTTCCTCCATGTCTTGATAGCTCATTTCTTTTTATGGCTGAATAATATTCCACTGTGTATATGCTAGTTATCCATTAATCTTTTGAAAGACATCTTAGTTGCATCCAAATTTTGGAAAGTATGAATAAAGCTGCTATAAGCATTTGTGTGCAAGTTTTTGTGCAGACATAACTTTTCAACTCATTTGGGTAAATACCTAGCAGTGTGATTGCTAAATTGTATAAGACTATCTTTAACTTGTAAGAAACTGCCAAACTGTCTTCCAAAATGGCTGTACTATTTTGCATTTTTATGAGCAATGAATGAGATTTTTCTGTTACTCCACTTGGAATGGATTTTGGTCATTCAAATAAATGTGTAGTGGTATTTCATTATTTTAATTTTCCATTCACTAATGACATATGATGTTGAGCATCTTTTCATATGCTTATTTACCATCTGTGTATCTTCTCTGGTGAAGTGCCTGTCGAGATCTTTTGCTCATTTTGAAACTAGGCTGTTTTCTTATGTGAGTTTTAAGAGTTCTTTTGTGTGTTTTGGATACCAGTCTTTTATCAGATATTGTTTTTCAAAGACTTTCTCCCAGTCTGTGGCTTGTTTTCTCATTTTCTTAACAGTATCTTTTACAGAGCAGAAGTTTTTAATTTTAATGAAGTCTAATCAATTTTTTCTTTCATGGATCATAGAGAGCTATATATTTTTATCTTCTAAAATGTTTTTTTATATCTCTACTTACTACATACTCTCCTATTCAAGTGTGTATCCACTTACCTATTCTAGAGTCTAGAATTTAGTCAGGAGCCTCTCAAGTAGTTTTTGATAAAATAATTAGGCTAGCACCTTTGGAAAGTATCATCATACAGAGTCCTAGCTGGAAATGGCTGGCACACCAAGCTGGGAGTTTTGTGATAGTTTTAAATAAGGGACTATTTACAGAGGTGGGAGCAGGTTAAAGGAACCAACATGGAATGTTGAAGCACCCAAGGGCCAGCACCAGCAGGAATTCCAGGACCCAAGTGACATGAAAGCAAAGTGTTGAGAGCTTGGCCAACCAGAAGATGTTATAATTATAGAAGAACACATCGTTAATAAATCTGTGTAGGATCAGGGAGAGCAGAAGGATATCTCCTCCTGATCTCCCATCTTCTACCAGCTCCCCCAAAGGGCTGAATTCAGCCACAAGTCAGAAGGTAAGAGAGCCTGCAGGGTAAAGTGTTTAGAAGTCATCTTCCAGAGGAGAGCAGAAAAGAGCAGATAATGGACAGGGATGGTTAAGATAGGCAAAGAAGAATAACTAGGTTAGGCAGTTTCTTTAAAATTAATTTGGAAGAGGAAGAGTGTGGATGCAATCTTAACTGGCAGAAATATTTGTACCACCTTGACCTTGTTTAGAACAGTGATAACAAACATACCTGGATAAATCCATCCTGTCTCAATGAACCAGCCCCAGGTTCCCTCTGATTGCCCACTCAGGTACTTCTCCTTCTCAATCCAGCATACAAGAAAGGTGTCATGTATAATAACAAAAGAACTAAAAAAATCAGTGCTGTAATAAGCAGCATATCTCAGTTTGGCCAGCCTCAGTTTGGCTAATACGTTATGGGCCAAGTCATCATGGTTGTTCCGTAAGATGCGTGGGACAGGTGTCCATGGAGGAAAGTGAAGGACAGTAATTAAGGAAAATAAAGCTACAGTCAGGTGAATGAAGGTGAGAATAGTCAGAAATTCAAATACCCAACTCAGTTCTTTTGGGAATGGATAAATTAAATTACCACCTATGTGGTAAGAATACTCTCAAAGGAAAATAACTGATTTTTTTTTTTTTTACGAATGTGCAAAAGCAATTCAATGGAAGTAGAACTACCTTTTCAACAAATGGTATGAGAGCAACTGGATAGTCATAAGCAAAAAAAAAAAAAAAAAAAAAAAAAAGAATTTTGACCAAGGTATGATCTCACACTTTACACAAAAATTAATTCAAAATGGATCACAAACTGAAATGTAAAATGGAAAACTATAAAACTTTTAGGAAAAACAGGAGAAAATCTTCAGGACCAAAGGTTAGGTAAAGAGTGTGTAGATGTGACACCAAAAGCAAAATCAATGAAAGGAAAAATTGAAAAATTGAATCTCATTAAAACTTGAAATGTTTCCTCTGAGAAAGTCTTTCTCTATTAAGAAGATGAGAATACAAGCTATAGACTGAGAAAATATTTGCAAACCACATATTTGACAAAGGACTAATATGTAGAATATATAAGGAATTCTCAAAAGTCAACAATAGGGCCTCCCTGGTGGCGCAGTGGTTGAGAGTCCGCCTGCCGATGCAGGGGATACGGGTTCGTGCCCCGGTCTGGGAGGATCCCATATGCCGCGGAGCGGCTGGGCCCGTGAGCCATGGCCGCTGGGCCTGCGCATCTGGAGCCTGTGCTCCGCAACGGGAGAGGCCACAACAGTGAGAGGCCCGCATACCGCAAAAAAAAAAAAAAAAAAAAAAAAAAAGTCAACAATAAAAAATAAACAATGCCAAAATACAAAATAGTGACAATATCAAATGCTAGTGAGGTTGTGGAGAGGAGAAACTAGATTACTCATGCATTTATGATGGGAAAGTAAAATGGTACAGCCACTCTGGAAAGCAGTTTGATAGTCTCTTAGAAAATCTGCAACTACCATTTTTTAAAAAGTGAGGAATTTTATTGCTGTTGCTATTTCATCTTTATACTGGTTCATGAAATATAGCAGAATATCCAATTGTTACAATACTGATGCAATAAATCCATTATTATACTAAGATACTCTCTCAATAATCTGTACCCAGATGGTAAAATGTATGAAGTTCATTTTCTAACTCTGTGAATATTTTATTTTGTTTAATATGTAAAATCTATTTCATTAGAGGATTATAATTTAGAATTCAGGCCCCTGACCCTTGACATCAAATCAAACAACTGCATTACACACAAAAGAAAATCAGAATAGAAGAACCAATGGTGTACCAATTGTCCTATAAAATCATTTTATTTTCTGTGACATAAACATCTTTCTCAAGCAATGTTACTAGAATAACCTCTTTATGGGGTTTTATAGTTTGGAGTAAATATATTTTTAAAAAATGTATCTCTATTATATAGAGTTGAAATAAAAAATTATTTATAGGCTATACTTTTCAGGAAGGAGTTACTAGACTATATTCCTGTTGAAGAAGTTTTCCTATTTAAATCTATGATATGGAATGGAAAGATATGGTTAATAAGTCTTCTGATCAAAAAGCTTGAGATCATCAAAGGAATGTTTAGTCTCCTGCACAGAGAGACACCAGGATTTTTTCATAATCCCCCTTGGTTTCATCCTGTTGATAAAAAATAAAGTATACTTAATGCTACCTGAAACCATAATCAATAGAAGGTATTTTTAAATTGAGAATAATTACTGTATTAGACTTAACAGTTGTAGAACATACATCACAGTACATCTATTTTCTAGAATCTTGGATAATAATATCACTTACTTAATTAAATAATATAATTCATATAGCAGATAACTGATATTTTAATTATTATATGAAAAGCAATAGCTTTCAAAATTCAGATTGCAAACTTCTCTGAATTGATCATGTTATATATTAGAGCCATTGTTTTCCAAGAATGAAATACCACACAGAATTAAGTATAACACAATATAATTTCGTATCACCTCTGACTTGCTCAACCAGAGTGAAAGTTATAAGCCCATGATATTCTCACTTTTTCTTGGTAGATTTTAGTTATCCAATATAAATGCCAAATTGAATTTAAACAGTCACTTATCTTTCATTAAGTTCAAAACCCCTTGACTTGTCTTTTTTTACTTAACTTGAACATGTATTTTATATATTTCACATATGACAAAATTAAGGAAAAAGTTAGAATAAAAAGTTTCAAATCCTCTGATCAGTATTCATTGATCATAAATCATTATATAAATCATTATATCTCTCTACTAAAATATTTTGATTGCTAAATGTATGTATGGGAAACTGTTTCCATGACTATTGAAAAAATTGCAGAATCTTTCATTATAGAACTCACTAGTAGATTTTACCAGTGAAAGTTCAGTTTACTTTAAATTATGTATCTTTTTAAAAAATTTTTATATTTTGGCTGTACCACATGGCATGCAGGATCTTAGTTCCCTGACCAGGGATTGAACCTGCACCCCCTGCAGTAGAAGTGTGGAGTCTTAACCACTGGACCTCCAGGGAAGTCCCTGTATCTTAATATAACAAATTAATCTTACATATGAAATTTACAGATACAATAAGTCAGCCTTTCTCTTTGAAGAAGTTGCAAAAGTATTGTCATTTGTGGGGTTAGCATTATGAAAATCACAACATACCAGGATGGCTTGGCAGAGAGAGATGCCATACAACTTCTGATAGCATGCTTTGATGTCATTCATGTCGATTTCAGAACGGGAGACCATAATCCTGATCAGTGTCTTATGACGAGTTCCAATACCCTGTCCAAAACAAATGATGGTAAGTGTCCCTCATGTTCAGAGCATACTCTTAATAAGGCAGGATATGGGTTTGAATGTGAAGCTCTTAAGCTCACCTATATAGTTTCTATGGAGAAACTATCACCACATTAAAATACACACACACACTTTATACAAGTGGTAATAAAATGACACAAACCAAACTGTGATATCAGCAGCATATATACGAGCTTTCATAACCTCCTAATTGGTCTTCTACCACCCAGTCTTTCCTCTGTCTAAACTATTCAATAATTACAAATGAAGTAAACTTCCTAAATTATAAATCTGATCTTTCCATTCATCTATTTAAAACCCTTCAATGGGGCTTCCCTGGTGGTGCAGTGGCTGGGAGTCCGCCTGCCGATGCAGGGGACGTGGGTTCGTGCCCCAGTCCGGGAGGATCCCATGTGCCGCGGAGCGGCTGGGCCCATGAGCCGTGGCCGCTGGGCCTGCGCATCCGGAGCCTGTGCTCCGCAAAGGGAGAGGCCGCAGCAGTGAGAGGCCCACATACAGCAAACCCCACCGACCCCCCACCAAAAAAAAAAACCTTCAATGGCCTTCTGCTGCTTTTAGGATGAAAACCAATAATTTTATCTGGGCTTACAATGCCCTGCCTAATTCTACAACTTCTTCCACCATGCACCATCGCTCTAATTATGTTTACTATCCAGAAAGAGACATAGTATCTCCTCCTCCTGGACCAGTCTTGCTTTATCCCTTCATCTCGTCCACTTCTGCTCTCCTCTGGCTAATTCCTTTTCAAATATCAGGTCTTAGTTTAGCTGAGAGCAAGGCTACATTGATTTCCAAAGCCTGGGGCACAGGCCCCTCTTCTGCTCTTTTACAATACTAGGTTTTCATTGTTACCCATCTAATTACCTCACTAGATAAGAGCAGGCATGGGGTCAGGGACTGTACTGCCTACTATTGATACCTAGTAGCACAATGCCTATCACTTCATAGGGACTCTTTCCTATTAATTGAATAGTTAGATCGTTCTCTGAAGACTTCCTTATTTTGAAGTGGCAAAGGAAAAAAAAAAAGCCAATTTCATAACGTCACAATACAAGCATGGAGGTGACAACCTATATAATAAGATGCATGCTAAACGATAAAGTTAAAGTGAAGTGGTTAAGGTATCTCAAATACATCTTAATAACACCTTCCCCTTCAGTGATCTTAGAACAAAATTTAAAAATCTTAGAACGACATATAAAGCAATGGCATGGAAGACAGAATAATAAAAAAGATAAGTGAAGCTTAGAAAGGGGGAGATTGTGCAACTTACAACCTTAGCAGAAGTAGGTTACTAAAATCATACATTAAAAAAGGAAGTATATCACCCTTCCTCTGCTGACTGAAGTTTTATTAAAATCATGCATAATCTACAAATTACATTCAAGCTCACCTTACTATCTTACCTATAAAAGAACATAACAAATCTAACAGAGAATTTTATTCTAATAAGGAAGTATATTACCTCTTGCATTGGTTGGAAAAGTAATTCTTTTTAATGGAAAGATATTAAAATAAGTGTAATTTTCAAACAATATGAGGTTTTCTGTTCTTCTTTCCATACACCATAATTTTTTTTCCCTAAGCAAATCACATATGTTGAAAGTTACCTTCATGGCCTGATGAAGCTTCTCAGCAAAGAACATTGATTTGCTTGTGGCACACTTCACTGCAAGAGAGGTGTATCTTAGTTGACAGATTTACCACCAAAAAAAGAAAGATGCATGTGACAGAAACAAGAATACAGAGTTTTACAAGTAAGATTCTCTTCTCCATCCCTGTTCCTTACCCCTCCTACCAATATGGGATATTTGGCTTATAAGAAGCTACTTTCTAGATGGTGACTTTGAATATTCTGTTCTCTGACAACATCACTCTTTTCCTATTATCTTAAATCTACCCAATAGCAACTTCAGTATTTCATGCTATCCTGAGTATACTCTTCATAGAAACAGGGAAGCTAGTAGGTGTTAAAGGTCATGCTGGCATGGAAGAAATAGTTTTTCATGTTGTAATAAGAAAAAAATTTTAAGTGGAACAGGACAGTCTTAAAATATAAGGCAGCTGCCAAATATTATAAAATACTAACAGATGTGTCCGTTAGTATGATTCTCTACCTTGATACTCAAAGTGTGGTCTATGGACCAAAAGAATTGGCATCAACTAAGAGCTTGTTAGAAATGCAGAATCTAGGCCCCACCCCAGACCTACTGAATTAGAATCTGCATTTTAACAAGATTCCCAAGGGATTCATGTGCACATTAATGTTTGAGAAGCACTGCTTTAAAATGCAGGTTTCCAAACCTTGACTGGTCATCTGAATAAAATGGGAAACCTTTAAAATCCTTTGCTTCTGAAGACCTTTTCAGAAGCCACCAGAGACCTACTGAATCAAATCCTTTGGACTTGCCCAAGATTACTCAATTAGCAAGTGACAGACCAGAATGTGGATCTGCATTTATTTAATTCCAAATCCTATGCTCTTAATGACCATTTTGACTTTCCTTTGTGCCATGCCCAGCCTGGTGTATTGCATGGTAGTATAAGTAGGTGCTCAGTAAGTATTGTCCACCTGCCCATCTTTTTAAAAAAGGAAATAATATCTGTTATTACTAATAAGGCCATTGTATAACTTTAGCTAAATATTTATTGCCATTATCTTACATGTTGCCTCTATTTGAAATATAAATTACATCTGTGTTTTTGTTTTGTTTTGTTATATTTTATTTTGTAAATTACGGGACAGCATTGACAATGCAATTTCAAGTTAGAAAACTCTTCCCCCTCCAGGACTACATACCAATAACTGTGAGGCATTTCTCGATGTCACCTTTCAACTCCAGGTCCAGAACTTTGTTCATGTCATGCTTACTGTACTTGGAGTACTTCTGAAACACTGAATATTAAATTTAAACTAAGAGATGTACAGAACATCCTATTCTTTAGCAAACTTGAGCAAAATCAGGGCAACTGAGTCAAAGTATTCCTTAGGAGGACTGAACTTCAAAAAACACATTTTAAAGCTAATTATTCAACTGAGCATATTTTGGATACATCATCTTCTCTGAGGAATGTAACTTACATGGCTATTTTGGTGCTTCTCTATATTTTGGGGAAATTTTTGCAAACGTTGATATTTATTAGAAGTGGCATGTGATTGACATCCATAACACTACATCAGAGATAAGTGCCATAACAAATGGATCTTTCCTTATATAAAGATCTGTGTAGTAGATTTCTCTTAATTTTAACATTAGAAATTGGAGTGCTGTTATAAAAATAATAAACTTTAGGTAATCATCATGACCTTCCCTTTGCCTTGACTTCCAGAAGTCAAGAGTTAAATCTTGTGATCAAGGGCAAGAACTCTTTTTTTGGGTTTTGTTTCTGCAGCATCTAGATACTCTTTTCTTCACTCAGCCATGAGTTTTTTTTTTTTTTTTTTTTTTCGGTATGCGGGCCTCTCACTGTTGTGGCCTCCCCCGTTGCGGAGCACAGGCTCCGGACGCGCAGGCTCAGCGGCCATGGCTCACGGGCCCAGCCGCTCCGCGGCATATGGGATCCTCCCAGACCGGGGCACGAACCCGTATCCCCTGCATCGGCAGGCGGACTCTCAACCACTTGCGCCACCAGGGAGGCCCAGCCATGAGTTTTTTTTTGTTTTTCTTCATTGTAATTTCATTTGTTCTGTTGCATGTGTATATGTTGTCAGACCTATTCCAAATATTTTAGGGAAAGGAAATAGTAAAAATAACAAACTAATGTTCTACATGCCAAAGTCATAAAATGTGTTTCAAATACTATAAAATGGTGGTGGTACAAAGCTGGACAAATGCACAAATAGCAAGAAGGGGTCAGGAACACTGCATCCATTTGGTATCAGAATGACAATGATTAAGATTTCTCTCTTTCCTTTCTCTTATTTGTCCTAAAAAACCCCTGCACCTTCTATAAACAATCCCAGGGAACATTTGTTTTATTCTTACCTCTGCGAAGATGGGCAGAGCTTCTGGTGGTAAGAATGGTGGTGAACACATTAACATCTGTCCCTTTTCTTTTTTCTCCTGCTTCATATAAGGCCTGTCAAGAAACACAAAAATAAACACTTGACTATCTGCTGACTTGCTATCTGCACAAGAATGTTAGATCTCTTCAAAGATTTTGGAGGCAGCAGCTGCTGTGTCCAATACAATCAGAGTAGGCAATGCTAAGATTATAAGTTCCTTAAAGATGGGAACCCTATTTTGTCAAGTATTTTCCATAGTATCTCTCAAGGTGCCTTGCGAACCCTAGAGACTGAATATATGTTTGCAGAATAAATGTTTGTTAAATTAAATTGCTTTAAGATTGCACTCCGTATCAAGGCAACTCCAAGGGACTGTCTAATTTTTAATTTTACTTGTAACTGTTCAAAGTAGTTTTCAGCAAATGGTACTGGTAAGTCAGTAATTCAACCATTACCTAGATCTTGAATTTTGATGTTAGAATTTCTGGATTCAAATTCTGACTGTGCCACTTAATAGCTCTGTAATCTTAGATAAATAGTTTGACCTTATTAAACTACAGATTTTCCTCTTTTGCAAATGGAAAAGATAATGCCTGCCTTATTGTCACAAACATGCTCTATTAACTTTGAAATGTTAATTACCATCCTCTTCCTAGGTCACACTAATCCATGTAGCTGCCATAAATATACATCTAAGAGCCCTGATAGCCTTAAAATGGAAAGCAAATTCAGAAATATCACAAGCAAATAAGAGTAATTTCTTACTATGGGCAACTATTCAAATGCTACTTTGGTTCTTTGGTATGATTGCACAATTTCTATTAAAATGGTCAAATTTCCAATGGGCATAAGAAGTTATTCTGGACTTTCCAAGCAAACATCTGATATATATGCATTCATTCAACAAAAGTTAATAAATGCTTATTATGTGCAGGATAATGTACTGGTACAGTGAGTGGAGGTGATCAAATAAGTTTCCATTCTTACTAACTCACTGTGATGAATTTGTAGAGAATACTATCCCATGAGGAAGGCATATGTAAATAATAGCTGTCTTTTTTTTTTTTTTTAACAAAAAGTCCAGGCCCTAAAATGACACAGTTTTTCTAATGTTGCCAATGGATTGATGTATAAATAACAAGCAACCTCGCTGAAACTATGTATAACGATATGCTTCAAAGTATATAAATGTTCTAATTTTTATAATTTTAATGTCATTACAATAGTATTTTTACAATATAAACTTACACCTCTAAACCAATGTTCACTGTTAAAAGAATATTAGATGTGCTTATTCTTTCCACTTTATTTCTTATACCTGGTAAAATAAAAATTCTGTTTTCTCAACAAAACAATTCTTGGGAATAACAAATCAAATTCTCATTGTTCTCTCTCATTCCTCTCCAGCTTCATGAATAGTGCAATATACTGAAAACATAAAGACCACATTTCCTCTCTTTGACGGCTTGAATGCAGAAAGGTAGGCATCATTCAGGGAATGGACACTAGGTACTATGGTCCTTTTGGAGGATCTCAGATTTGCTTTCATGTGGAGGCCCTCAAGTGGTACCTCACCTCAGGTAGGACCTATTTGAAGTAGGAAAGTGGATTCTAGGAGTATTTGTGAGTACTTGCTTACCCTGGCATCCGTATCAGCCAAGTCGTCCTTTACGGCAACATCCTCACATCGGTCACCCTGAAAAATATCCCATTCTTTTGTAAGTGGTTTTCTAGCATGTAATCACATGATTTACTTAATTCCCTTAAAATCAGATGAGTAATATTCTTTGCGGGAAAAGGAATGAATTGCTCATTTCTAGAGAGACGAAATCTAAGATTTTACTTTTCATAAAAGAAGAGGCATTTCCTGAACTATTTGAGTTATACCTTAGCAAGAGAAAGCAAAGCCTTCTGATAATCTCCAGATGTGTCTGAGGTGATGTCTTTAGCCAGATCTCTCTTCAGTTCTGAGAAATAAGAAAAGTATATCTTGTATTAAACTAGTGATAAGTAATGGTGATAATAGTAATACCTGACATCTCTATATTGGCTCACAATTTGCAATGCCAAGTGTTCAATGACTTATGGGACACATTTCAAATATTATCATTTTTTAATAAAAATAGAGGAATCAGATCAAGCAAAATTTCTGATCATCAAATTTATTGCCTATAAGGCAATTAAAACAATTTAGATAATACTGTGAAAAGCTATAGCCCTAAAGCTTTTGCTAATGAGAATAAATTGCATAGGTGTACATTATTAAATAACCAATTCTGAAATAAAACATACCAGAATTTAAGCAATGAGATGAATAGAACAGTTATTTTAAAAAATAAACCAGAGGAACTTGCTTGAACACAGAGTATATATTTACTTTAAAAATGATAAATATCTTATATGTAATATATTTTAGTTATGCATGTGTGTATGTATACCCGTCTACCTTAGATATAGACGTAAAACTTTTCTTTGTTAAACACCCATGCTTAACTTGCAAAATAATGCTGTACTAGCAAAAAGTAATTGAATTTATAATTCACTAGAAGACAGAACAATTTAATAAGCTGTCATTGAACTATACGTTGGGAATAATTTATGGATATTTACGTTTGTAAACTATGTTTTATCAAAGAAAAAAACTAATAATAGGGCTTCCCTGGTGGCGCAGTGGTTGAGAGTCCGCCTGCCAATGCAGGGGACACGGGTTCGTGCCCTGGTCTGGGAAGATCCCACATGCCGTGGAGCAACTAGGCCCGTGAGCCATGGCCGCTGAGCCTGCGCGTCCGGAGCCTGTGCTCCGCAACGGGAGAGGCCACAACAGTGAGAGGCCCACGTACCGCAAAAAACAAAACAAAACAAACAAAAAAAACCCCCACAACTAATAATAATGCCCCTCTTGATGGTTTTCACTGATAAAGGGATTTAAGATAAATATTGAAAATGAGATATGAATTGCAGAAAATGAAGTTAAAAGCTTCCTTATTCTGGTTCCTTTATTAGATTGCTGTGAAAATAATACACAAGGGCTATTGTATTCTCTATGTTTGGTATTAAAATCAAGCGGAAATATCCTCTGTGGTGCTACATGTTAAGCTGGGAAAACAAAAAAGCTGGGGACTTAGGAAACAAGAAAAGGAAAATAGTAAAGACCCAGCACTGCCCGGGCCCACTTGCAGATACTCTTTATATTGTTGCGCATACCACTGAAATGAGATGTTTCACTGAATAGATAACATGAGCCACTGCTGGTCTTTCATCCCCATGGATCTATCTGGACATTGAAAGTGAGTGAGTCATTTATGCTCATAATGGTAAAGTTAGTTTCCGTCAGAGAATTATAAGCACCAAGCTCTGTACTTTTTCAAGGACAAATGTCTGGGGTGTTTTGTTGTTGTTATCTTTTCAAAATGGAAGACAACGGGACATTTTTATGAAATAAACCTCAGAAAGATAAGAAATGTTTTTAGGAAATTCTTTAAATTTAGTTCTTTGAATTGAGTTTTCCACTGCAATAATATGTGGCCATTTGTCCCAAAGGAACATTTTTTATTAAAGTGCAAACTTGATGAGGGCTGAGACAATTGTGTCCCTTATCTGCACCCCAGCAGCTCTAATGTGTCTGGTAACAGTATGTGCATGCGGTAGACATGTGATAAACAATGAAGAAATATGTTAATATGTAGTTTCCAAAGTCCCCATAATTAACATCCACACTCAATTTTTTTTTGAAGTATATCAGATTTCCTTCCCGACTAAGGCAATTGGGTTGTTGGACATTAAAACTTACCTTCTTTATAGACTCTGTTAATTTCTCTGATTTCTCTGTTAGTTCTTGATGCCAAAATTTCATTCAGAGTGTCTTCATCAGTTCCAAGGCCCTGAATTGAAAAAGAAGAATAAAAGAATTGTAGAAAAATCTTCATTCAAGAATATCAACTAGCTTTTGTGTCCCAAAATTTGTTCGAATCTGACATTTAGTAAATTTCTCACAGTATTTAGTAAATATCCACAATATTTAATAATTACAATAAGGTCTATCTATTATAGTGCTCTAAAAACAAAATGGGGGGCTTCCCTGGTGGCGCAGTGGTTGGGAGTCCGCCTGCCGATGCAGGGGACGTGGGTTCGTGCCCCGGTCCGGGGGGATCCCGCGTGCCGCGGAGCGGCTGGGCCCGTGAGCCATGGCCGCTGAGCCTGCGCGTCCGGAGCCTGTGCCCTGCGGCGGGGGAGGCCACAACAGTGAGAGGCCCGCGTACCGCAAAAAAACAAAAAACAAAAAACAAAAAACAAAATGGGTTTAAAGCAAATATTTTGGGCAAATACGTAAAAAGAGAGATCTATGATATATAATAACATCATGAAGATAGTGGAAATAACATAGTTGTTAACACCAACATTTATTTATTCATTCACTTATTCATTTTATAACCACTGATTGATGGTCCTATACTAGTTGTTGAGAATACAGTAAGAGGCATAAGTGGATTAGACATTCTCTTGAGGAAAGGAGTTTTGCTTAAATTAGATGATTTACCTTCATGGCAGCACGTAGCTCATCAGCATCAAACTGGGCTGGAGTTTTCAACAGAGCCAAAGCAACTTCCTCAAGGTTACCTTTGAGGGCTTTCTTCAGAGCTTCATCCAGGGGCTATAAAAAGGAGATGTTATAACCTTCTAGTAAATAACATGCAGGGTGATACAGTAATGTGGTGTTACCTGATCTTTAGATAGTCTTGCTGAGTCCTAAACACAACCATTTTTTAGAGCTCCTTCTCTTTACATAGAAAAGGGTACCTGATATTTAGTATCTTAATCTTTTAGATCTAGAGTGATTAGAATGAAATTTACTGAATTCATTGATAATTTTTTAAAGGACAGGGTTCTCAATCCTTTATACAGGGAAGAAATCACAAAACTCAAAAGATAGGGGTTGTGTATTAACAGAAACAGTAGTAAGAATACTTTAAAAATAATGTATTAGGGCTTCCCTGGTGGCACAGTGGTTGAGAGTCCACCTGCCGATGCAGGGGACACGGGTTCGTGCCCCGGTCCGGGAGGATCCCACATGCCGCGGAGCGGCTGGGCCCGTGAGCCATGGCTGCTGAGCCTGCGCGTCCGGAGCCTGTGCTCCGCAACGGGAGAGGCCACAACAGTGAGAGGCCCGCATACCGCAAAAAAATAAAAAATAAAAATAAAAATAATGTATTAATAACTTTTCCAACCATTGGGATTTGCACTGTTCAAATAAGCACTATAGTCAGACATCAAATAGTTTTCTAACTGCACTCCTTAAAAAAATTGCCATTTTTTGTATAAAAATATAAAGCTTACTTTTAAAATAGAATTATATGTATAAACTTTACATTCAGACATTAAACAGTTCAGTTTAAGTTTTAGCAGAAGACACATTTCAATCAGAACATATTTCTTATTGCCAATAGTAATCTTGATGTCTGTTATGTTCAAGTTAAAGGCTTGTCTCCAATACAGAACACCACATGACATGGGCAAAGAATCAAGATGACAAAACAATATATAAAACCAGGAAATTTGCTAAAATTGATTACATTGCAACCAAGAGGATAAATACAGTAATCTTAGTTGTAATGGAAAAACGGTGGTTAGAGACTGACAGAACTAGGCAACTGTGCTTCAAAATCTATACTTAATCACAAATATGACTGAAATTAATTATCTCAATTAACCACTCCAACCTACCTTTCCTTTTTCCTGGAGATAGGCTGCTTTGATCTGCTGACGCTGGGCATTGTTTCTCTTAGTTAGAATTTCAATGATGGTCGCTTCATCCACACCTGGAAATAAAGGGCCCCTAGACTTCTAAAATCAATTTTCTTCATCATCAGTAACCGAGATAAAATGGTTCATTATCAAGATGCTTCAAAGGAAGTTCTTAACAAAACGAAGAAGTACAAATTTTACCAGACTGGGATATGGATGCGATACTGCATATCAAATGAAAGCACTTGGGATGACATTCCATTCACTTGAATGAGAAAGGAGGAAGAAATTGTTCCTGGCCCTCAGTGTTGCAGTGTTTGTTTCCTAGTTCAAACCCTAAATGTGAGCAGAGGTGTTGACTTCAGCATTGAGCCTGTTAGAAATGAGCTTTGTGAGCATATCTGTTGTAGAAGTAGATATTCTACCGATTTGACCAAAATTTCCCAAGTGCTGAGAAAGGAAATATATCTTCGTTGACAAGGAAATCTTTTTATCTTCAAAACAAAAGACTCTTTAAATTGCACATGTCTGTTTTTTAGTAGCCATTCTGAAATGTCTAGGAGGGACTGTTCTGGGGAGACAGAATTACCTTTAGCTGTGATTGCTTTATGCAAGGCCTCAACATCTGAGGATGGATCAAAGCTAGGATAGGGGATCACTGATGACCCAGAACCACCTTTGGATCCTTTCACAGTTTTCTGTGGATGAGTGAGAAATAAATTACTGTCCATTCACTTACATTAGTTTCTATTTTAATATTTAACTAAGTTATTTCATTGTCACTTGACTTACAATGTATTCCTGCTCTTCATTGTCAATAAACCACGCCTGCTTGAGGAATTCAGTTACCATTGTCATTTTTGAAGGATCTGAAAAGAAAACAGGTCAATGCGTTTACAAACCACAAACCCACCACATATACACACCACTCCACCCCCTTCCATACACAAGACATAGAGCAGCCTTGCCTTTACTTTCCAGGATTACTCTTTGGAGCATCATAAAATGCTAGATTTGGGTTTTTTTGAAAGAGAGTCTACTACCCTTGAACAGAAACCCATAGCCTCTGAAACATAGCTCTTTCTCAGCATATTCAGCCTTCACCTTAGGGATCAGATGACTTCTATAAGTAAGCATATAGGCTGAAGAGAGGAGCTGGTGTTTCACTTCACTGCTCTAAATTTACAGACCACCCACTGTATGCCAAGCACTGAGGGCGCAAAAACATTGAAACATCCCTTGGCTCAAAGAACTTGAAGCCAGTGTGTGCTCTCCCTAAGAAAATTCAAAAGCTAAGAACAATTCTTAGAGGAAGTTCTTGGTGACCTGAGCCTCTCTTGAGAATAGTTGAGATTAGCAGAAAAGTTAAAGAGAACAAAACAGAGAGAAACTTGTCATATTTGGGAAGTTGAAAGAAGTTTACTAGAGCAAGAAATGTTAACAGAAGCCCAAATTTAAAAGTTTAAATATATTTCCAAAGGTTTGGATAAACAATGGATTTTTTAAAAAGAAAGTTATATTTCAGAAAGGTCACCCTGTATCATAGAGAATGGCTAGGAGATGAGCAAGAGGGAAGATTAGAGACCATTTAGTAAGTTGTGGGAGAATCTATGTAGGACTAATGAGGACTTGAACAAAAGTAATGGGTAGAGAAAGAGCATAATACTGACATTTATAAGGTAAAATAATCTATGACTAATCTGCGGGAGTGGATTCAGACTCAAAACTCTATAGAAAGATATTCAAGTGATATTTCTCCCCAAAATAATTCAGTTTTCTTTTCCATTCCGTGGTATAAAATTATTTCAGTACCTGGAGTAATCACTACATTCACATTTGTTCCTATTTGAGCTGTCTAAACACTAGTCCTACATGTGTTTTTTTACCCAACATAAAAAACCCAGAAAAGGATTATTTTATAGCAGGTGCCTTGCTCTAACAGAATTCATTAGAGTGAAATTGCACCATGCATGCCCTCTTTTGGAAAACTCTATCTTAAAGAAAATTGCCTGACTTGCTGTCGTGGTTCAGCAATATTTTTATTTAATAAAACATGTATATTTTTAAAACCTGAAGTATGTTAAAAATTAACGCATTCTCTGAGTTATCTACAAAAGGAGCCATCAATGATCCTTTTTGTCCAGGGATTTTTTTTTAGGAGCTCAAGCTCCAGGTCTACACTGATCTATCTCTCCATACCCTTTTGTTTATTTCTCTGGAGACAGCTATCATGAGTACATCTGAAGGAGGCTGGAAGGATAATCTTAGCAGTTTTAAATTCTTGCTATGAAGCTAAATGACTCATGAGGAGTAAAACCCATAACCTGATTCCTTAATGGCATGTTCAGACAAAGTATTTCAGTCCACACCTGCTGAAAAATGGCTGTAGTTGCAAGTAATGAGATTAAATACATGAGAGAAATAATATCCAAAGCAGAAACTATCTCCACTTAATTATCATGGGGATTGTTCAAATTACTGTTGTGTCATCTGTGAGAAGAACCAATATATTGTGCACTCACTGAATCTCTTCCCCACAAGCAACTGATAAATTTAAAGTTATTTCCTGAGATAAAGTCATGGTGTACAATTTCGCACAAGGTTTTAGTTCCTATTACACTATAATCTGGTGCAGTTGCTGTTGGCACATGGAGTGTCGTTTTTCTTTTGCTTAATTGGCATATCCAAAACTTCTTGCAACTTCTGGCAAGGTTTCAGGTATTTAAAACGTCCATTTTTATCATCTCATCCATGTCCTTTATGAAGTAGAATCCTCGAAACGTGATATGATTGGTCACTTAGCAAAGTACTTTTCCCTCAATTATAGAAATATGTGTTCCAATATTTCCACTCTTTTCAATTAGAAAAGAAAAACTTCAAAAGAAATCAAAGAAGAGATTAAGGATCTTGTCAAAGGTAATTTAAAAAATGAGCCTCACAACTTCAAAATAAATTTTATGGAAACTTTACTTCACAATTTTTTCACTTAAAATGCTTACAGAATGCATGAGTTTCTTCAAAAAAAAATTTGAGAAAGCCTAGAAAATGATATTGCTCTATTCATTACTTAATACAAAATAACAAAAACAAAGGGGTTGAATAATTTGTTTGACACAAGAGTATCCATAGAGGAGACAGCTTTGTGACATATCCTCTGTGTTCCTCGATTTTAGTCTGAAGCCATTTGGATGGCCTGAAGGTATGATCTGGAATATGGTCAAGCAACCTGAATAGAACTTACTCAGGAAAGCAATTAGAGGAAAAAGGAATCTCAATTCAGCCAAACAAGATCCACTAGCTGTCAGCAAAGCTTAAAGACACAAGGATTGTGGCAGGATGTACAAACCCTCAAGGAAATAGTTTCGATCATGTACTGCTAGTTAAGTGCTCAAACACAGCTACATGTTTTAACAGAACCTTGAATAGTTGCAACACACCTTACAAATACCACAGCAAAAATATTTTGCTCAGATTGTATTGCTAAACCATTCTGTGTGTTCAATACCTAACCTCTGTATGAAAACCAGCGTTTTGTACTTGATTAAACCCATTCAATAATTTGAAGGTAAGATTTCTTAACTATAAATAAATCACAAACATGCAAACATGTTTTATAGATTGCCACATGCTATACAAATATTTGTCATATATTTTTACTATTCACAGAATGATCTAGTCTATGAAGTAGAATTGTACAGTTAAAAAAAAATTTAATAACCCTCTGAGTTCACAACAGGTTTTATTTTTTCCATCTTTTAAGTTGCAATGTTTAGAACATGTACTAGGTACTTAAGAGCTTATTTTATTAATTTTCCTTGGCTCAATATATATTTAATCTGGCTACCAATGAGCTCTGAAACCAAGTTTATCTCAGTCCTTAACATCATCTAATTTGAAGATGAAATTGACCATTTATACATAGGCTGACCTATATGGAAGTTAATAATATTCCAAAGTTCTTCTAATTAATCATCTGTGAACATGCACTGCCTACCAATCTCATTTATCTAAGAAAAAATGTGTAACTTTTTAGGGATGAACATTTTTTTGTATGTGTCATAAAAGAGCTCTCTTCCTCTCATTCAGCAATAAATTAAAGAAGGTAAATATGCATAAAAAGATGCTAGACAGAGAGGGAGCCATGCTTACTAAATGTAAGAGAAAGGTATTCCAGAAATGGTGCATCAGCAATTGTACCAACTGGACAGTTTGAGAAAACTATGGCTTATTGTATGAAAGTTAATTTCCTGATTTTTTTAAACTGCACTATGGTTGAAGTATCTAGAGACATAGGGACATCATATCTGCAGTGTTCTTTCAAATGATACAGAAAAAAATAACTATATAGAGAGGGTGGAAGGGGGAAAGGGAAGAATTAATGATAAAGCAAATGTGGTGAAAGGTTAACACTTGGGGAACCTCGGTAATAAGTATATGGTGATGTTGCGCAGTATTCTTGCAACTCTTCTGAAGTTTTGAAATTATTACAGAAGAACAGTTTTTAATAACTTTAAAAACCACAATTTCTATCTCTGTCAGCTTCATGAAAGGCTACTTCCAGAATTTCTGACAGAGGAAACTGAGTTTTGTGGTCTATCATGTCTTCCCTGAGACAAGGGAGAAAGATCAGAGTTCTGCAAAGACAGCAGCAGAAATTTGATCCTTGCAGAGGACAGCATCATTATTCCCATTTTCTACCTGGGTAAACAAAGTGTAATTTCTTCTGGCAGTTTTCTAGCTACTAGTGGCAAGCATCAAGGCATACATAAATCCATGCCTTCTGATTCCAAAATATTGTATATGCTTTTAAACTAGTGACCAAAAAGATGATGGTAAGATGAATGTTATTTTTAATAGCTTACACTTAAGAATCAAATTCATTCACAGTTAACCCATGGAGACTGTGGCAGGTTTCACCCCGGCCCGAGGGAGTTTATTTTTCAATGCTTTGGCCTGTGCATAGTTTTCTCCCTCGAATATATATTTCACAAGTCTTTCCCACACCTACTCGTTTGAGAAAACGCAATTAGTTAGTCTGTACAACGGCATGACTTATGAAGAGCCACTTTATGAAAGGTAGTCTCATGAATGTTTTGCTTCTAGACTTTTGAGTAAGGTGTTCCCTTTGCTTGGAATGCTGTTTCATCCTCCATGTCCAATTCCCTTTGTGTAAATGATGCTTCTTGGTGAGGACTCAGCCTACTACACCTCATGACATCCTCCAAGAGGCCTTCCTTGGTCCAGCACTGAGGTGAGTGACCGACCTTCTGTGTGCTCCAGAAGCATCCTGCCTTTACTCCTACACTTGTCCCTATTGTTCTGCATTATCACTTGCTATTTACTTATCTATATTTAAAGCAGCATTCCATGGGGGCAGTGATAACTACCATTCATTATGAACCTCTAATCCCTGGCAGAATGCTTTGTACTTAGTATGCTAATAAGCATTATTGAATGAACAAATATTGTATCAATGCTAATCAGGAAATATATCTATACTAATTTAACAAATATTTTCTATCCACAACTATAGGATGTAAAAATAAGAATTGAGGAGTTCTGAGCCCTACTTTGACTCTCTTTAGCTGGCTGTTGGCCCTCAAGAAAACATTTAACTTCTCGTCAGTGGGGGAGAGGGTCTCCATTTATAAAAATAAGAGTGTTGAAATACACAGTAGCTAAGATTCATTATAGCTCTGAAGTGCCAGTTTTAAATTTCACCTCAAGCAGATGGAGGTGGAGAAAATTAGCATAATGAATGAAGGTATTATATAAATTGTATCTGTTCTGATCTTTCTGATAAAAATCTCTCCCATTTTAAGGAAAGAGGAAATCATTTACTGAAAAAACGGCTTTTGGTTTATCACTGAAAATAATAGGTCCATGGTTTTAAATATGTCATCAATTAATGGGTCTAGAGAGGATTAAGAACCAGCTCAGCAAGCTAACATCAATAGAAACCAATCTTTGCAGATCATTTGACTGAAAAAGTATTTAATAACCAGGAAACTCTAGCTGGTTTCTTAATAATTTATTATTAACAGTTTTGTCAACATCCATCAAATGTCAGATATCTGCCAGATGTGGCTGAGCCTGGGGCTACAGGGTGGTTAACATAACTTCTGGAGAAGAGGCCATTTGGAAATTATGAAACCAGCATTTTACCACATTTGAATCGTTTTGCAATGTGCCTACCAGAATACATTCCTGCAAGCAGGGGAGAATATTACTTTTTCAAGGTCCATACATAATTTTAGACACAAACAAGGCAAGAAAAAGCTCACCTTTTTTGATTAACTAGCACTAAAAATCATATGTTACGTCATTTAACTTAACATTCGGAATGAGCTAAGAAAAAATTCTTGAAGGAACATTTGTAATAAACAACAGCCAAATATATGGTTAGGATTCAAAATCTCTCACTTTTGCACATATATCCAACACCAGTAAAAACTCTACTTTAGATATGCTTTTTGCTTTCTTAAGGAGTTTTATGGCCATTAGCTCATTCAGCAATCAAGATGTTACTAAGTGGAATATTTTTAGAGGGCCAGTACAGGCATTCCCAAGAGATAACTTATCTGACACCACCCAGGAAATACTTCCTTTCCCCTTAGATTTTCAAATCAGCACTTGAAAAGCCTGTCCATGACACAGAGACTACAGGAAAAAGAATGTGGCCACAGCCTCTCTAAATAAAATGATTAATAAGTGGATCCTCTAATTTACTTACACTGCATGAGTGAACATAACGTTAATTTCAAAATGTTAATTACAAAAGCCATAACTGCCACTATGAGGTCTGAATCTATTTTTTTTTGTTTTGCTTTGTTTTATTTTACAAAAGAAAAAATAAATTATTTAAGTTCTGCTGTTTTGAGATAGATCCCTGAAACCTATGTCTGCGTTCTTCTGGCCTGGCTCCCCACAGACACCACCATCCTTCATGATTTCCACGTAAAGCATACACAGCTCTTGAAGACTCATAACTTGTAGGAAAAAACACATTCTTTCCTTCTTTTCCTTGGTAACTCACCAACAGTACAATAAGCCAGTATTAAGCAAAGTTTCCTTGTTTTTAAAATTGTATTTCTTAACTAAGTAAAAATAAAACATTACAATTTGTGATTCCTAAAATATAAATAGCCAGTGTAATTTTACAGAAAGATTTATCAAAGGTGTAAGTGCAGCTAGCCATAAATGACACAGAAGTAACATTAAACACTGTAATGGGAAAAGTTTTCAAAACAGCCAAAACTACCTAAATGTAAAACCAAGACTTACCTTTTTTTTGCCTCCGTCCAAAGACCTAAAGAGAGATTCTTCTCTGAACAGCTCACACTGGAAGTGGAACCTTGGGCTTCTGATTTTATAGAATTTGAAAGGAGGCCACACCTAGCAACCAGAAGTTAGTAACGGGCTGCCTTTTGTTTGAAATACTGGGTTCAGTCTTGCTCAAAACAAAGTGGAGCAAGCCTTGCAAAATTACTCACTAAACCAACTCAGAGCTGACAGCACAAAAGAAAGAAAACGGAAGTACAGATATTTTTCCCTCTTCAGTTTGCACTGTTTTTTTTACAGGGGAGTAGAATGCAAGAGATTTTCAAGTATGCAGTACTATCCGCCTCAATCCTGATACCAATGATTGGCATACTTTTTTAGTCAAATGAATTGTGAAATGAAAAATCATAAACTTTAAAACAAAATAAAACCCCCTTTGGTTAAGTCCCAACTTCATCACTAATTACTATGTGATCTTGGGGACATATTTAACTTCCCTGAATTTGTTTCAACTTTTGTTAAATAGGGATATTTTCTAGGCTGCCTACTTACTAGAATTCTTATGACAATAAAAAATAATAATTAAGAAATTAAGAAATAATAGGGACTTCCCTAGTGGTAGAGTGGTTAAGAATCATCTTGCCAATGCAGGGACATGGGTTCGAGCCCTGGTCCGGGAAGATCCCACATGCCATGGAGCAACTAAGCTCCTGTGCCACAACTACTGAGCCTGCACTCTAGAGCCCGCGAGCCACAACTACTGAAGTCCACACGGCCTAGAGCCTGTGCTCCGCAACAAGAGAAGCCACCATAATGAGAAGCCCGCGCACCGCAACAAAGAGTAGCCCCGCTCACCGCAACTAAAGAAAAGCCTGCATGCAGCAAAGAAGACCCACACGGCAAAAAATAAATACATTTATTTTTAAAAATATAGTATATATTTGTAAATTTTAATGTTATGCAGTACTGGATAATCTTCTATTTCACCAGCATTTTTCCTGCCTTCAAAATAAAAGATGTTTTGTGCTTGCAGACATCTTGGTGATATAAATAAGAAATATAAAAGAAATAAAGCTCGAGGTTGTCTCAAAATTTCGAACAAAGTTAACGCTAGAAATATGATCATTATGACATTCACAGAAAATACTGGCATTAGAGGAAGGCTATGCACATTAATTTTTTTATAGAATAAGTTATATATAAACTTTAATACAAATAGATCCTTGATATTCTAGAGATTTTTTTGTGTGTGTGGTACGCGGGCCTCTCATTGTTGTGGCCTCTCCCGTTGTGGAGCACAGGTTCCGGACGCACAGGCTCAGCAGCCATGGCTCACGGGCCTAGCCGCTCTGCGGCATGTGGGATCTTCCCGGGCCGGGGCACGAACCTGTGTCCCCTGCATCGGCAGGCGGACTCTCATCCACTGCGCCACCAGGGAAGCCCTATTCTAGAAAATTTGAACAATAAATCAGAACTATAAAATGAAAGGATTAGTGGAGCAGCAGCTATCATGGAACAGGTATAATAAGAAATTTCCCACTTTACACAAAGAAAGGAAATTTGTTCTGGTAGCCTCGAGAGTGATTCATTTTTATTCTTCATGAAACCTTACAAAGTTATGTATGATGTTTCCATTAAACTATGCACAAGTATGAACTCTATCATAGCATTATAGTTCTGTTTATGCTACATTTTAGTGATTTGTTCTTTCTCCTCTTTTCCTCCTAGATATCTCAAGTAGTATATATATATATGTGTGATGTTTGGAAAAATCAGTGAAAAGATTTTCTTAAGATTGTCAGTTTTTATAACACATTCTAAATTCTCAATGTTAATGTTAATGAAGTCAACATATCCTGAAGTAGGCTGATCATCTAATCTAAATATCTGAGAAAATGCCGGTCTATATTTTATCATCTACCATAAGTATGAATTGAATTAATTAGGTACTAATTAATTGATTGATATTATTGCAAATTGATCTTGGACAGATGTAGACCAGCTTTCTAATACCACATTTATTTTGTCAGGTGAAAAGGGAAAAGATGATTACACAAAATTTGTTTTCAGTTTGTATTTGCATTCCTAACTTTGATAATGGAAACGTTGGAACATTTCTGCATAGTGACAATCCTGTGAAATGAAGAAAAAAGTCCAGGTACCTTTTATAAAACTACCTAAAAGAAATATATAGACTCATTTTGTTCTGTTTTTGTGGTTACCAGTAGCATAAACCTGGAAGAATTGCGTTATATATTTGGACTTGTAATGCATTGGCAAACCTATAATGGCAACAATAGATGTGGTACTTGTGGCAGAATTAAGGACAAAAAGTTAGAAAAACATTTTTCCAAAATTAACTTCCAGCTATAACTCTAAAGGCAATGAAACTCCCCAATATAAAAAGAAAGTCTCTAATCATATAGGAATATTGCCGTGAATAACCTACTGGAAACCACCCCACCCAATAATAATGTCAAATGGATTTGTGGAAATAAAAGAAAACATATAGTATGCTACCATTAGCAGCTAAGGGATAATCACTGGTTAAATCCTTCATGTATGGAAATGCCACATACTACAACTCCGGAGAAATGAGTCACCACTCTTGCTGTTTCTAGAAGATGACTCATGAGCTCCATTTATTTTACAGAGAGAGAGAGAGAGAGAGAGAGAGAGAGAGAGAGAGAGAGAACAGAAAGTAAAGGAAGAAAAGAAAAAAAAAAAACAGAGTTAAAAGCAGCCACTATATTTTATATTTTCACAGTATATTTATCTCTACTCCTGTAGTACAGACCTGATAGTGAAAAGGAAATAAAACAAGGAGACAACATATGCAGTCCCTCAAACATGTTATACTTTAACAGAGCAAAAGTATTTGCATAAGACTCCAGCAAAACATCTAATTTAAGTAAGGGGTTTCCTCCACCCCTTTATGTTAGGTCCTGTCTAAGCATTACTTTTCATGTGGAGAAAGAGGTATATCCAGAATCATCAAGAACAGCATTTCACTGAAATCCCAAAATTTCCCCACAGCTTCTCACACCCATTATCCACAGCCAATGAAAATACTGTTTTAGTTTGTATTTCTAATGTGTTCACAGGTTAAAGAATTTTGAGAAACAGTGTTCTAAATGGTTTTCCCTTTATCTCTGGAAATGTCAAATACTCAAATAATTATCACACACGTACACTAAATTACTGATTGTTATTATTATCATTATGATTATTACTCAGTTATTCCCAACATCACATGAAAGAGAGAAATAATTTTTTTTCAAAGTTTACCTCCTCAAGTTAATGAAATTGTCAAACGAAGATACTGAAGGCCAAAGGAGTGCATCTTCATTGGACCTCACTTAAATGAAAATAGACAAAATCATCTGTGTGTAACAAGTTAAAGGAAGGAACTTCATCTTCGTAACACATCAGTGTAGGAAGGTGACTAATTGAGAATGTGAAGGAATACTATTTTGATACATTATCTTGCTTTCTTGATGTGGATTTAACAGGAAAGAATGAAAGTTATCACCCTGTCTTCCAAAGAATTAACCATGACCAGACTTCCCAGAGATTGGACTTCCTTATCCCCAGGACATTGTTTTTTGTTTTTTCCTACGTGTTGCCACATTTTTCCTTTATTCCCATCCTCATGTCTCTGTGCCCAGAATGACTTCTGCTCCCATTCTCATACTCCCATTCTCATACGTTTTTATTGAAGTACAGTTGATTTACAATGTTGTATTAGTTTCAGGTGTACAGCAAAGTGATTCAGTATATATATATATAAAACTATATATATAGTTATAATTATAGTTATCTTTTTCATATTCTTTTCTCTTATAGGTTATTACAAAATATTGAGTAGAGTTCCCTGTGCTATACAGTAGGTCCTTGTTGGTTATCTATTTTATATATAGTAGTGTGTATATGTTAATCCCAAACTCTTAATTTTAACCTTGTTCTTCACCTTTTTCCATCTTCAACTTTTTCAGGATCTGTTCCCCCACCCCGCTCCCCCTCCCAAAACACAAACCTGAGCTTGGGTTCCTTTCCCTTTTCTATTTTTTTTAATTAAAAAAAATTTTTTTTGCAGTACACAGGCCTCTCACTGTTGGGGCCTCTCCCGTTGCGGAGCACAGGCTCTGGACGCGCAGGCTCAGCGGCCGTGGTTCATGGGCCCAGCTGCTCTGTGCATGTGGGATCTTCCCTGACCGGGGCACGAACCTGTGTCCCCTGCATCGGCAGGTGGACTCTCAGCCACTGCGCCACCAGGGAAGCCCCCCTCTCCCTTATTCTTGCTCGCCCTTCTCTAGGTGCTTACCCCTGTGGGAGCACTTACCAAAGCAATTTAAAACTCTCCGTTTACTTGTCTGTGCCCCCTCTAGACAGGCAACTCCTTAAAAGTGGGAGCAGAGTCCCTCTGTCTGCATCCTCAGAGCCAAGCCAGAGAAGTGTCCGGCCCACAGCAGCTGCTCGATAAATATTTATTAAATGAAAGCAGTAATTAATTAACTGCATCTAACTATAGTGGAAAGAGATGGACCCCTCAAAGCATCAAACACAGAAAAGCACCTATCACCATAATCAGGCACAGAGTGGGTGTTTAACACAAATGTGTTAAATGGATCAGTTAGATATTTCATTAGCATCTATACAACCCATCATCTTGTATTTCTGATACACACAGATTAAATGGGCTTTTGTGGTCTGGCCGTCAGCCCCAACTCTTAATAAGAAAAAGCCTTTCACGTTCCAAATAGCTTACGAAGAAACCCTTGGAAGAGAACCTGTTGGTAAGCAGGGGCTGAGAGTAAAACAGTGAAACACTGTTTATCAAATTTAGCTTCTATTAATCTACTTTAATTTCTTTTTGCTAAACCCGTAAGTGGATATCTACTTGTCTCTTTAATAAAATTACAAATATTTTCCCTCATTATTTTCTTCCTGTATTCTATCCTTCTTTCCCTTATCTTCATTTTTTTCTCTCAACTAAATGGATTCAATTTTTAGAAATTTCATGTAATGTCTGAAACATTTATATTAACATATTTCCATATAAATAACCCAAAGAAAGTTTAGTATTAGTTGTTTTTTTGTTTGTTTTTTTATACTGCAGGATCTTATCAGTCATCAATTTTATACACATCAGTGTATACATGTCCATACCAATCACCCAATTCAGCACACCACCATCCCCACCCCACTGCGGTTTTCCCCCCTTGGTGTCCACACGTCTGTTCTCTACATCTGTGTCTCAACTTCTGCCCTACAAACCAGTTAATCTGTACCATTTTTCTAGGTTCCATATACATGCATTAATATACGATATTTGTTATTCTCTTCCTGACTTACTTCACTCTGTATGACAGTCTCTAGATCCATCCACGTCTCAACAAATGACTCAATTTCATTCCTTTTTATGGCTGAGTAATATTCCATTGTATATACGTACCACAACTTCTTTAGCCATTTGTCTGTTGATGGGCATTTACGTTGCTTCCATGAGCTGGCTATTGTAAATAGTGCTGCAATGAACATTGGAGTGCATTATTCTCTTCCTGACTTACTTCACTCTGTATGACAGTCTCTAGATCCATCTACGTCTCAACAAATGACTCAATTTCATTCCTTTTTATGGCTGAGTAATATTCCATTGTATATACGTACCACAACTTCTTTAGCCATTTGTCTGTTGATGGGCATTTACGTTGCTTCCATGAGCTGGCTATTGTAAATAGTGCTGCAATGAACATTGGAGTGCATGTGTCTTTTTGAATTGTGGTTTTCTCTGGGTATATGCCCAGTAGTAGGATTACTGGATCATATGGTAATTCTATTTTTAGTTTTTTAAGAAACCTCCATATTGTTCTCCATAGTGGCTGTATCAGTTTACATTCCCACCAACAGTGCAAGAGGGTTCCCTTTTCTCCACACCCTCTCCAGCATTTCTTGTTTGTAGATTTTGTGATGAAGCCCATTCTAACTGGTGTGAGGTGATACCTCATTGTAGTTTTGATTTGCATTTCTCTAATAATTAGTGATGTTGAGCAGCTTTTCATGTGCTTCTTGGCCATCTGTATGTCTTCTTTGGAGAAATGTCTATTTAGGCTTTCTGCCCATTTTTGAATCGGGTTGTATTTTTTTTAATATTGAGCTGCATGAGCTGTTTATATATTTTGGAGATTAATCCTTTGTCTGTTGATTCATTTGCAAATATTTCCCTCCATTCTGAGGGTTGTCTTTTTGTCTTATTTATGGTTTCCTTTGCTGTGCAAAAGCTTTGAAGTTTCATTAGGTCCCGTTTGTTTATTTTTGGTTTTATTTCCATTACTTTAGGAGGTGGATCAAAAAAGATCTTGCTGTGATTTATGTCAAGGAGTGTTCTTCCTATGTTTTCCTCTAAGAGTTTTATAGTGTCCTGTCTTACATTTAGGTCTCTAATCCATTTTGAGTTTATTTTTGTGTATGGTGTTAGGAAGTGTTCTAATTTCATCCTTTTACATGAAGCTGTCCAGTTTTCCCAGCACCACTTATTGAAGAGACTATCTTTTCTCCATTGTATATCTTTGCCTCCTTTGTCATAGATTAGTTGACCACGGGTGTGTAGGTTTATCTCTGGGCTTCCTATCTCGTTCCATTGATCTATGTTTCTGTTTTTGTGCCAGTACCATATTGTCTTGATTACTGTACCTCTGTAGTATAGTTTGAAGTCAGGGAGTCTGATTCCTCCAGCTCCGTCTTTTTCCCTCAAGACTGCTTTGGCTATTCGGGGTCTTTTGTGTCTCCATACAAATTTTAAGATGATTTGTTGTAGTTCCATAAAAAATGCCATTGGAGGGCTTCCCTGGTGGCGCAGTGGTTAAGAATCCGCCTGCCAATACAGGGAACATGGGTTCAAGCCCTGGCTCAGGAAGATCCCACATGCCGTGGAGCAACTAAGTCTGTGTGCCACAACCACTGAGCCTGTGCTCTAGAGCCCGTGAGCCACAACTACTGAACCCACGAGCCACAACTACTGAAGCCCGCACGCTTAGAGCCTGTGCTCTACAAAAGAAGCCACCACACTGAGAAGCCCGCGCACCACAACAAAGAATAGCCCCAGCTCGCCACAACTAGAGAAAGCCCGCGTACAGCACCAAAGACCCAACAGAGCCAAAAAAAATAAACAAACAAACAAGAAATGCCATTGGTAATTTGATAGGGATTGCATTGAATCTGTAGATTGCTTTGGGTAGTATAGTCATTTTCACAATATTGATTCTTCCAATCCAAGAACATGGGATAGCTCTCCATCTGTTGGTATCATCTTTAATTTCTTTCATCAGTGTCTTATAGTTTTCTGCATACAGGTCTTTTGTCTCCTAGGTAGGTTTATTCCTAGGAATTTTATTCTTTTTGTTGCAATGGAAAATGGGAGTGTTTCCATAATTTCTCTTTCAGATTTTTCATCATTAGTGTATAGGAATGCAAGAGATTTCTGTGCATTAATTTTGTATCCTGCTTCTTTACCAAATTCATTGATTAGCTGTAGTAGTTTTCTGGTGGGATTTTTAGGATTCTCTATGTATAGTATCATGTCATCTGCAAACAGTGACATTGTTACTTCTTCTTTTCCAATTTGTATTCCTTTTATTTCTTTTTATTCTCTGACTGCCGTGGCTAGGACTTCCAAAAGTACGTTGAATAACAGTGGTGAGAGTGGACATCCTTGTCTCGTTCCTGATCTTAGAGGAAATCCTTTCAGTTTTTCACCATTGAGAATGATGTTTGCTGTGGGTTTGTCCTATATGGCCTTTATTATGTTGAGGTAGGTTCCCTCTATGCCCACTTTCTGGAGAGTTTTTATCATAAATCTGTGTTGAATTTTGTCAAAAGCTTTTTCTGCATCTATTAAGATGATCATATGGTTTTTATTCTTCAATTTGTTAATATGGTGTATCACATTGATTGACTTGTGTATATTGAAGAATCCTTGCATCCCTGGGATAAATCCCACTTGATCATGGTGTATGTTCCTTTTAATGTGTTGTTGGATTCTGTTTGCTAGTATTTTGTTGAGGGTTTTTGCAACTATATTCATCAGTGATATTGGTCTGTAATTTTCTTTTTTTTGTAGTACCTTTGTCTGGTTTTGGTATCAGGGTGATGGTGGCCTCATAGAATGAGTTTGGGAGTGTCCCTTCCTCTGCAATTTTTTGGAAGAGTTTGAGAAGGATGGGTGTTAGCGCTTCTTTAAATGTTTGATAGAATTCACCTGTGAAGCCATCTGGTCCTGGACTTTTGTTTGTTGAAAGATTTTTAATCACAGTTTCAATTTCTTTACTTGTGATTGGTCTGTTCATAATTTTTGTTTCTTCCTGGTTCAGTCTTGGAAGGGTATACCTTTCTAGGAATTTGTGCATTTCTTCCAGGTGGTCCATTTTATTGGCATAGAATTGCTTGTAGTAGTCTCTTAGGATGCTTTGTATTTCTGCTATGTCTGTTGTAACGTCTCCTTTTTCATTTCTAATTTTACTGATTTGAGTCCTTTCCCCTTTTTTCTTGATGAGTCTGGCTAATGGTTTATCCATTTTGTTTATCTTCTCAAAAAACCAGCTTTTAGTTTTATTAATCTTTGCTATTGTTTTCTTTGTTTCTATTTTATTTATTTCTGCTCTGATCTTTATGATTTCTTTCCTTCTGCTAACTTTGGGTTTTGTTTGTTCTTCTTTCTCTAATTGCTTTAGGTGTAAGGTTAGATTGTTTACTTGAGATTTTTCTTGTTTCTTGAGGTAGGCTTGTATATCTATAAACTTCCCTCTTAGACCTGCTTTTGCTGCATCCCATATGTATGGATTGTCATGTTTTCATTGTCATTTGTCTCTGGGTATTTTTTATTTTCTCTTTGATTTCTTCAGTGATCTCTTGGTTATTTAGTAACGTATTGTTTAGCCTCCATATGTGTGTTTTTTATGTTTTTTTCCCTGTAATTCATTTCTAATCTCATAGAGTTGTGGTCAGAAAAGATGCTTGATATTATTTCAATTTTCTTAAATTTACTGAGGCTTGATTTGTGACCCAGGATGTGATCTATCCTGGAGAATGTTCCTTGCGCACTTGGGAAGAAAGTGTAATCTGTTGTTTTTGGATGGAATGTTCTATAAATATCAATTAAATCTATCTGGTCTGTTGTGTCATTTAAAGCTTCTGTTTCCTTATTTATTTTCATTTTGGACGATCTGTCCATTGATGTAAGTGAGGTGTTGAAGTCCCCCACTATTATTGTGTTGCTGTCGATTTCCTGTTTTACATCTGTTAGCAGTTGCCTTATGTACTGAGGTGCTCCTATGTTGGGTGCATATATATTTATAATTGTTATGTCTACTTCTTGGATTGATCCCTTGATCATTATGAAGTGTCCTTCCTTGTCTCTTGTAACATTCTTTATTTTAAAGTCTATTTTATCTGATATGAGTATAGCTACTCCAGCTTTCTTTTGATTTCCATTTGTGTCGTATATCTTTTTCCATCCCCTCACTTTCAGTCTGTATGTGTCCCTAAGTCTGAAGTGGGTCTCTTGTAGACAGCATATAGATGGGTTTTGTTTTTGTACCCATTCAGCAAGCCTGTGTCTTTTGGTTGGAACATTTAATCCATTCACGTTTAAGGTAATTATTTATATGTATGTTCCTATGAACATTTTTTTAAATTGTTTGGGGTTTGTTTTTGTAGGTCCTTTTCTTTTTTTTTTTTTTTTTTTTTTTTTTTGCTGTACGCGGGCCTCTCACTGCTGTGGCCTCTCCCGTTGCGAAGCACAGGCTCCGGACACACAGGCTCCGCGGCCATGGCTCGCGGGCCCAGCCACTCCGCGGCATGTGGGATCTTCCGGGATCGGGGCACGAACCCGTGTCCCCTGCATCGGCAGGCGGACTCTCAACCACTGCGCCACCAGGGAAGCCCAAGGTCCTTTTCTTATCTTGTGTTTCCCACTTAGAGAAGTTCCTTTAGCATTTGTTGTAGAGCTGGTTTGGTGGTGCTGAATTCTCTTAGCTTTTGCTTGTCTGTAAAGCTTTTGATTTCTCCATGGAATCTGAACAAGATCCTTGCTGGGTAGAGTAATCTTGGTTGTAGGTTCTTCCCCTTCATCACTTTAAGTATATCATGTACTCCCTTCTGGCTTGTAGAGTTTCTGCTGAGAAATCTGCTGTTAACCTTATGAGTGTTCCCTTGTATGTTATTTTTCATTTTTCCCTTGCTGCTTTAATAATTTTTCGTCTGTAATTTTTGCCAATTTGATTACTATGTGTCTTGGCGTGTTACTCCTTGGGTTTATGCTGTATGGGACTCGCTTCACTCCTGTATTTGGGTGGCTATTTCCTTTCCCATGTTAGGGAAGTTTTTGACTATAATCTCTTCCAATATTTTCTCGGGTCCTTTCTCTCTCTCTTCTCCTTCTGGGACCCCTATAATGCGAATGTTGTTGCATTTAATGTTGCCCCAGAAGTCTCTTAGGCTGTCTTCATTTCTTTTCATTCTTTTTTCTTTAATCTGTTCTGCAGCAGTGAATTCCACTGTTCTGTCTTCCAGGTCACTTATCCGTTCTTCTGCCTCAGTTATTCTGCTATTGATTCCTTCTAGTGTAGTTTTCATTTCAGTTATTGTATTGTTCATGTCCGTTTGTTCTTTAATTCTTCCAGGTCTTTGTTAAACATTTCTTGCATCTTCTCGATCTTTGCCTCCATTCTTTTTCCAAGGTCCTGGATCATCTTCACTATCATTATTCTGAATTCTTTTTCTGGAAGGTTGCCTATCTCCACTTCATGTAGTTGTTTTTCTACAGTTTTATCTTGTTCCTTCATCTGGTACATAGCCTTCTGACTTTTCATGTCTGTCTTTCTGTGAATGTGGTTTTTGTTCCACAGGCTGCAGGATTGTAGATCTTCTTTCTTCTGTCTTCCCTCTGGTGGATGAGGCTATCTAAGAGGCTTGTGTAAATTTCCTGATGGGAGGGACTGGTGGTGGTTAGAGCTGTTTCTCTGGTGGGCAGAGCTAAGTAAAACTTTAATCCACTTGACTGCTGATGGGTGGGGCTGGGTTTCTCCTTGTTGGTTGTTTGGCCTGAGTCAACCCAGCATAGGAGCCTACCTGTGCTCTTTGGTGGGGCTAATGACAGACTCTGGGAGGACTCACGCTAAGGAGTACTTCCCAAAACTTCTGCTGCCAGTGTCCTTGTCCCCACGGTGAGCCACAGCCACCCCCCACCTCTGCAGGAGAGCCTCCAACACTAGCAGGTACGTCTGGTTCAATCTCCCCTGGGGTCACTGCTCCTTCCCCTGGGTCCTGATGTGCACACTACTTTGTGTGTGCCCTCCAAGAGTGGAGTCTCTGTTTTCCCCAGTCCTGTTGAAGTCCTGCAATCAATTCCCACTAGGCTTCAAGGTCTGATTCTCTAGGAAATCCTCCTCCCATTGCTGGACCCCCAGGTTGGGAACCTGATGTGGGGCTCAGAACCTTCGCTCCAGTGGGTGGAGTTCTGTGGTATAAGTATTCTCCATTCTGTAAGTCACCCACCCAGCAGTTATGGGATTTGATTTTACTGTGATTGTGCCCCTCCTACCATCTCATTGTGGCTTCTCCTTTGTCTGTGGTTGTGGGGTATCTTTTTTGGTGAGTTCCAGTGTCTGTCTGTCAGTGATTGTCCAGAAGTTAGTTGTGATTATGGTGTTCTCGCAAGAGGGAGTGAGAGCACGTCCTTCTACTCTGCCACCTTGGTTCCTCCTCCCCATGGACTTTCAAAGGAAAATAATTCCCTTAGTTTCTCGTAAGGGTCAGGCCAAAGTAAAACAATTTTTTTTCGGTTTTTTTTGAAGGTCCAGACACATCTGGAGCAATATGTTTCAACTGTTAAATCAAAATCATTAGTGAATTAGGAAGTCTATTTACTATGTACTGACCAACTGTAAATAAATAAATAAATAAATAAAATAGAAAGGAGTAGAATAGAATGAAATGAACAACGAGGAAACTATCAGCATGTTTCACATATTATAAGGTAAGTATTATTTTGTGAAACCTTGGTTTAGAGTGTTACGTATGTGCATGTGTGTAGAGTGAATGGTGTAAAGATATAAATGTATTCCAACTGAATGTTGTATTTAAAGTCTCACAAAGACTGAAGGTGACTACTAAAGTGAATATACCCAAGCAAGGAAGCAAATATTGTGTGTACCTAATTATATAATGTAGAGAATGCAATTATATCATGAGTCATTTATACATATGAAAATCAAAGTATTGCTTGTATTATCAAAAAATTGAAAACTCAATTATCCATAATCGAGAAATGGATATGAAAGAGATATAATATGAATGAATTTTATATATATATATATATATATATATATATATATATATAGAGAGAGAGAGAGAGAGAGAGAGAGAGAGAGAGAGAGAGAGACATGAAGACATGAATACATCCTAAAAACCTAATGTTGTCCAAAAAGAGCAGTGACAAAGGATAAGTATGATATCACTTAAGAAAAAATTTTAAACATCGAAAGTATATGTTTTAGAAATGTTTACATATGAAATAAAATTATAACAGCATGATTGAGAAGGATACTCACTAATCCAGATAAAGGTTAACCCTGAGGAGAAAGAAACATAAGTGACATAGGGTATGCATTTTTCACCATACTTATATCTTTTTATTTCTTTTTAAAAAAGCATTCTGAAGAAAGTAACATTTGTTGAACTCAAGTGTTAGATACAAAGGTGTTTTTATAGTCTTCTCTGTAACTTTCCATGTTTAAAATTTTCAAAATTGTATGTGATAATGGAATCCGACATTGCGTCTGACTTTTTTAGTCAAACTTATATTTATGAGATTCATCAATATTATTGTGTACATTATTATTTTATGTATTATTGTTTTTTCACTATTCTCCTTGCTGTGTGGTATTCCTTTGTAAAAATATATCACAATTTATTTATCCATTTTTCTCTAGTCAAATATTGGAATGTTTCTAATTTCTGGCTACTACAAACTGTGCTACTACAAACATTCTTATACATATCTTCTGGTATTTTTACCAGGTTATGGGGTTTGCATACATTCTACTTTAGTCAATACTGCCACACAGTTCTCCAAAGCTGTGGAAGTTACACTCCCAAATAGCAGTAAATGAAAAATCCAGTCTTTCCTTATCCTTGTCAATATTTGCTATTGTTTTTTTCATTGTAACAATTCTGGTGTTATGAGTGGTATTACCTTGGAGTTTTAATTTGCCTTTCTTCAGTGACTAATGAGGTTGAACACCCTGTAACATATATGTTGAACATTGGATATGTTGTTTCTTAGACTCCAGTTCAAGTTTTTGGTCCATTTTTCTAATGGGTCATCTGCCTATTTCTCACTGATTTGTAGGAATTATTTATATATTCAAGTTCTTTACACAATGTTCACAAACAGGCAAAGCTTATCTGTTTTAGTTTTTTAAAAAATATTTTAAATTGAAATAAATTTACTTATACACACACACACACACACTACCACCACCACCACATGCACAAAGTAATTGCTCTGACCTAAAGAGGTGGTTGCAATTCTCAGTCCTGGGAGGAAGACAAGAGCTTTGGGTCTTCTAGGTCATATACTGTGCTTGAATCTGCTCAGATGCCTCCATGTTAGCGTGGTCACTGAAGGGCATGACTTTCAGGGGCTGACTGCATAGGACATGAAAGAAGTCAGCACCAATTGCCACGGTCTCGTGGCCTTACTGCAGGTCCCCACTATTGACCTGGTCATCAGCAATTGAGATCATTGGAATCAAGAACAATGTGGTGCCCATTCTCATTTCACTAGATTTCCCAAAACCTTGCATTCTGGTGTGACCCAAGGATAAGAGAGAAAGTGCTAAATGTGCACTGATGTTAAATTTACTGCTAGTCTCAGGGTGTAAATTTTGAGGTAAAAGTTAATCTAATTTATAACTTAAAGAAATATTATATTTCTCCTATCCTCATGTTGTAATTCCAATAGCTACCAAACAAAAAGAGTTAACATACTTGTACTAAGATCTTATATCTCTGCCTCTCTACATTTTCTTTTGTCGGTGAGAAATCGTAGATAAAACAGAAACTCAAATTCAATGGTGGCTTAGTATCTATTATTGTGTGACTTAGGAAAATGAGTGAAAAATTTGGTGGGTCAATTCTTACACTTCTACCAGCAGGATCATGCTAGGATTAGTAACTTAATGTTTCACAAGTCTTTTTTATCCTTGAATATGGTATCCCCATTCCTCTCAGTATTAGCCTAACAAAAGAGAATAAGAAGGTCACATTGGCTATTGTAACTAATTTTACCCCAATAACTTTTCAAGAAATCTGGAGGGATTAAAATTAAGATGTGTGTTAAGGTCAAGAGGTCAAAGTCTGCCTTCTAGGTTCAAGGAGAGCAAAAGAGCTATTTAAATCCAAAGTTGTGAAATTTCGGGTTTTCTAATGCCAGCTTAATTACAAAACATTTTGTACACAAATTCTCCTATAACCTTTAGTAATTTGTGCTATCATAATGATTTTTCTTTTATTCAATGTGTCAACCCAATGTGTCAATGTGTCAACACTTGCAGCAAATCTTTCTGATGGAAAAGAAAAAATATATAAACTCATTGCATGACGATATTAGTTTGAGTAATAGAGATTTATTTAAAAATCCAGTTGGGGGCTTCCCTGGTGGTGCAGTGGTTGAGAGTCCGCCTGCCGATGCAGGGGACACGGGTTAGTGCCCCAGTCCGGGAGGATCCCACATGCTGCGGAGCGGCTGGGTCCGTGAGCCATGGCCGCTGAGCCTGCGCGTCCGGAGCCTGTGCTCCGCAACGGGAGAGGCCACAACAGTGAGAGGCCCGCGTACCGCAAAAAAAAAAAAAAAAAAAAAAAAAATCCAGTTGGCAGGAACACTTACTCACTGCTGGTAGTAATACAAAATGACACTGCCCTTTGGGAGATAGCCTGACAGTTTCTTACAAAATTAAACATAGTCTTAGAATAGAATTCAGTGATCACACTCCTAGATACTTACTCTGAGTTGGGAAAATTATTTTACCACAAAAATATGCACACAAATGACTGTAGCAGCTTTATTCATAATTGCCAAAAATTGATAGCAACCAAGATATCCTTTAAGAGCTGAATGGATAAACTGACCATTATACAACCATACAATAGAATTTTACTCAACAATAAAAAGAAATGTGTTCTCAAACCAGGAAATGACATGGAGGAATCTAAAATGTGTATTGCTAAATTAAATAAGGCAGTACACCATATGATTTCAACTATATGACATTCTGTAAAGGCAAACTCTGGAGGGTGCAAAAACATCAGTGGTTGCCAGGAGTTTGGGGGAAGGGTAAGAGAATGAGTAGGTGGAGTGTAGGGGATTTTTAGGGCAGGGAAATTTTTCTGTACTATCATAATGTTATATACAAGGTATTTTGCCTTTGGCAAAATCCATAGAACTGTACAGGCATGAAGAGTGAGCCCTAATGTAAACTCTGGCATTAGTTAATAATAATGTATCAATAGTGGTTCACCAGTTATAATAAATGTACCACACCAATGCAAGATATTAATAATAGAGGAAACTGAGGCCAGGGGAAGAGGGATTTTATGGGAACTCTATACTTTCTGCTCAATTTTCCAGTAAACCTTAAATTGCACTAAAAACTTAATTCTATTAATTAAAAAAAGCTCAATTGACTATATAACAATAGAGTCACATCCTTAAATTTAGTAATGATGTTATTTTCAACTTCTATTTGAACTCAATAGATTAAACAAGTAATTTAAAACAATTCTTCAAATGGAAACAATTAGAAAAACTGGATCCCCATTTCACACCATATTAAAAAATAATGTCCAGAGGGGTCTAAGATTTAAATGGAAGTAAATATATAAATAACATACATAATCTTTGGGTTGGCAAACTGTTATCTATGCATGGAAGTCTAATATGATTAACAGAGAGAGATTTTTAATACACACACATAAAAATGCACATGTGGAAAAATATAAACAAAATCAGTAGGTTCTCACTAAAAGTTCAAATTTTGTTTTCATGTATTAACAAAAGACTGATATCTATATTATACCAGGAGCTCTTATAATTTGTTGAGGAAAAAAGACAAGCAACCTGAAAAACAACAAAAATGAAGGGAAAATATGAATATTCAGAGAAGCAAATCCAAATAGCCAAACAGGAAAAGTTGTTCAAATGCACAGTAGTGAAGGAAATACTGTTTAAAAAAACGATGAATATCTATCTACCTATACATATCCATTAGACTGAAGATGGTTTAAAACGTTCTATAACATCTTAACTGGCGAGACTATTTGAAAAGGTATATACCCTCATACACTGCTCATGCTTATTTGTTTGGAGAGCAATTTGACAATAACTATCAAAATAAAATAAATATAGAAGACGATATGTCAGAGTAGCAGGAAGCAAACGAAGAGAAAGTAATCCGGAAGAAACAACAGCAAGAGGAGAAATTATCAGGAAGGAAGATGTGAGTAATATTGCCAAGGCTACAGAATGGTCATTTCGAAGGAGGATTAAAAATGGGCCTTAAATTTGGTAATTAAGAGAGATGATGGCCTTCAGGATAAGAGTTTCAGAAGCAGAGTAGAGAGAAAGTGGTCTAAAAAGAGCATAGAAGCTGAGAATGTGAAGTGTAGGCAACTCTTAGACCTCATACTTTCATAAAATGGTGGGAAAATGAGGAGCAGCAACATACTCATTGTGAGGTAGGAGTGGAAAATAATCTGAATGTATTTTTAAGTGGAATAGTAAATTATTAAATTAAAGAAATTAAAGAGAGTTGAAGATTAATTATTAAAGAAAGAGAGTTGAAGATTAAAACCAAAACCAGAACCAAAAACAGGGTAGCTAGTGTAATAAGCTTCCACAAGATTTGGGAGGACAGAAGAACTGGTACAGCAAAAGAATTACTACCCTTAGGGATGAGGGATAACCCTTCCACTGAGGATCTTTTCACATCCTCCTTTCTAGTTGAAGATTTGATGGGAGGAAAGAGAACATTTAGTCCTCGGGTGGGACAAATGTAGTAATTAGGAGGGGCAGAGATGGAAAATCAGTGGCAAGAAGCCTCACCGATGTTCAAAGGGAAGAAAATATGAATACAAAAAAAAGAATGCAGCCGTCTACAAGCCAAGGAAAGCAGCCCGGAACAGGTTCTTCCCTGATGGCCCTTAGAAGGAACCATCCCTGCCAACACCTTGGTCTCGGGCTTCTAGTCTCCAGAAATGTGAGAAATTAAATATCTGTTGGTTAAACCACCCAGTCTATTTGGTACTTTGTCACAGCAGTCCTAGCAAACTATTACAGATTTATTATTTATCTAAGGACACCCTTGGTTAGATGGCCCACTAACAGTCCCCATATAATTAATAGTTTTTCCTCATAGAGAATTAAGCAAATTAGCCAATTTTGAGTGTTGATTACTGTAGCAGAACTGGGACTAGATGTTCCCGTGGTTGTAGGAGAGGCAGTGGCTGGGTCCCAATGCCTCCCCCAACGGGTTGCCCTGTCATCCCTGCAGAACTGTGGCTAAAGAGTACCAACAAATCCCTTGGTGTGCACCCCACAGAAAGTGCAGGTCCTGCACTGCTTGCAGTTGAAAAGGAAATTTATCTCACCAGTGGAGAGTAAAAAACAAATATTTTTGCACTGTTTTAGATAAGAAGCGGTGGACATTAGAATAGCCTTTGACTGTTGTCTCTTAGTGTCCTGAAGTATTGATTATTATGAAGAATTTAAAAGCCATTTTGTCTAGAGTATATGGTTATCTGATTTCGACAAGGTCCTAAAGCAATTTTACTTTCCTCTTTCACTTTGCTATTGCAAGACAGATGTTACCATAGTTTAACAGTAGAGTTTTGCCACAACATACCACATTTTTTCGACGTGCATAACAGTGGCAGGGGATTTAAGACCAATTTTAATAACTGAAGGATTCAAAAATGTCTTTCAATGCCATAATTGTACAAAAATATTGGATGTGACTCCTGTGTAGCTAGCTGGTATATAAAAATCATTCTTTTAATTTTTATATTAAAAGATATTTTAATTTTATAAAAGATATTTTATAGTTTTTATACATCCCTACTATGAAAGTTTGTGAAATTGCCATAAAATAAGTATCAAAATATAAGATAAAAAAGAGAGGAAAAGCTGCACACTTTTTATAACCAAGATCATCTTTAATCTCAAAGCCAAACATGCAAATTCTAACATTTTCCCTAAATCTGCTACATAACCAGGAGTCTTTTGGAGAGACTAAAAATAAGCAAAATGTGAAAAAGAAACAATTCTAAATTCCATGTGTGATAGCCAGGTTCAGAAGAACCCCAAGAAATTTAAATTCAGCTAATGGGTTTATAGTGAGCAAGCCAGAGAATTAAAGATCCTTAGGCAGCTCTTCTTTCCATTTGAAACTATATCCTGTTGCCTGGTTAAGGTTTTGCATTTTTAAGAGGCTGTGGCAGGTGCTTGCAATGTGCACATTTCAGTTTAATTTCCATCTGGGTGAACAAGAAGTCAGCTGCCTGGAGCTGAGGCATATTTACCGTGGACACAGGTAAATTTGCTCAAACTGCTCTAAGTGTAAAGAGAATAAAGGCTTAGTTGAGTAAAGAGACAGCACAAAAACTCACTGGGATTAGAAATGATGGGTTAGACAAATATTCTTTGTAGCATTTGATATTTGCAATATGGAAATGAAATGCAGATCAGAAGAACTGACTCTTGGACTTCTTAAAACGCAGTGTCTCCTGAAGTTCCTTTAAACTAAAACATGTAAGTTACATTTCTATGTAGCTTGAGTGTACTAAGTTTACTATCACTATAAGGTATTTTTTTAAACTCTATAGATGTGGTTTTGTGAAAACTAGTACCGCACCGAAGAGAACTGTTGTATCGTGAATGTCACTACCATACAAGAGATTTGCTGAGAAGAATTAATGAAGAATCCATTTTGTGAACAAACCTGTTTTGCAGAAGGAATCAGCGGTGTTCAGAATGTCTAACTGTGGTTTGATGAATCATGACTTTAAAATTTGCCACAGGGTTAGGAAGAGGGGGAGGGAGACTTGCCGGGGATTGCATGATCCTGCCGAAACTTAAGTAAGGGAAAGACAATGCCATTTCTTTCCTTGAATTACCTGTATTTTTCTTTACTAGGCAGTTCGAGTTTAACGTGACACATGTTTCAAACTGAAACATAAACTCTTAAAAATAAAAACAGAAGAAGCTTTTTCCAAGTTACTCATTTCACTTTAAGGAAAAATGGTAGAAAAGCCACATTTTTTCCCATGGGAGGGCACTCGGAAGTGCTTAAATACTTGTGTCTTGAAGAAGCTGCAGTGCTTAACAAATTACAGTAAAGTTATTTCAGCTATTGAAACATACTATTCTTTATTTCTGCTGGTCTCATGAAGGCTCAGAAAAGACTTTAAGACTGATTTCTAGGGCAAGGCATTCTCTGCCTTTGAGCTTCTCTCTGTGGAAATTCTATTCATATTTTAAGACACAGCTCAAAAGCCAATCCTCTATAGCATAACTTCAAATCTCTACAGAAAGGAGTGTTGCTTCTCAGGAAAGCAAACAGCACATTGGTTGGATCTTGCATACAGAATCATTTCACTTGAATGTTTAGTGTACCTATTTTTATATTGTCGCTCTCCCCTACTAGATCAAGTTTCTGCAGGATGCATTCTTATTCGTTCTCAAATTGTCCACAGGGCTGTGCAAGTTGTAGGGGCACACACACTGAAAAGCAAACATTTATTCAATTATTTTGCAAAATAATTCAGCTCTACAGTCACTATGTGTGAGCTTTCCAACAAATGTTAGCAATCACATGTACTAGGTCCTCTTCCAAGCACTGGGGACTTGGTGAAAAACAAGAGAAAAATCTACCATCCTCAAAGAACTTACATTTTAATGACACAAGTTGTATTATGTCAGAGAATCCACTCCAAAAAAACCCTCAAAACTTACACTTTTTGTCTCTATGGAATTTTTAAATAATCTACTCATTATAGTGCAGACTTTGAAACTGCACTTTTGCCTTATGAGGTAATTGCAGCCAACAGACCATAAATGGAAGATTGTCTGATAGTTTAGGTCATTCTCTTATAAGCATAGCCAATATCCTTGACTAAAAAAAAAAAAAGAACTAGAGAAAGTTGATAACATAAGGCAGTAAAAATTTAACCTTTGAAAGCATCTAAATTCAATTCTCTGCCCCTTGTGGACATACTGTGAAGAAATCCCATCTATCCCTCCATAATATGGATCAGAAAGGGTTGTGAGAAAAGAGAACCTTGAAAAAGTAAGGACTGGCATTGTGTCCAAAAGTGAAAGTCAAATTCAGGAGGAATAGCTTATCCCACATTGGCCAATAGAAGCAGGAACACACAGAGGAGGATCAGAAGACAAATCTACTCCAATAAAAATTAATTAAAAAAAAAAAAGACAAATCAACTAAAGCTAACTGTAGTAGCTCTCAACAGTAGAGGGGCAAAAGGCCAGACTGTTCAAAGTCTATGTAAAGGGCCAGAACAGGTCGGATGGTATTAAGGAATTACTAATACTTACTGAGCTTTTGCAGTGGGCTAGGTAATGGCAAGTAGGTTTTACTAGGGAGGAGGGTAGGGGACTAGATTCAAGACACAGAGAGAAGATTTTGGCAAGTTAAGCATTGTGGGAGCCTCAGCAACTCACCAGGGGAAGATAGCATTAGAAGTAAGGGAAGCTTTTCAACTAGCTTGTCATAATTTTACAAGTAAATTAACCTCTTCTTAATGTAAATAATATCTGTGGTATTGTTGATTTCTGCTGTTAAATGTAAGTTCCCTGGATTAGTCAGGATTGCTAGTGCAGAAACTGAACTCCAACAAGCTCAGTCAGAAAGGGGGAAATAGATGAGAACAGTACTAGAGGTCTCTTTTGTAACTCAAGTACAGATCTAGCCCTCAGACTCTTAGAGTTAGGAATTTGCATGTTGTTTGAAGTTTCTGTCTCTTTCTCTTATCTCTGCATTAATCAGACTAGTTTTTCTCCTAATGGTGGGAAACTTAACAGACAAAATTCTTGTCCTTCACACTTCTCATCACTTCTCTATCAGAGAAGCATTGCCTCTTCCCCTGTCTGGGAAAAAAAAAATCCTGGAAGGGTTCCAACTGTCCTAGCTTGGCCGATACCTTGTACCTTAAACCATCCACTGGGGACAGAGAGCTGATGTACTATGACTGGAGGACTTTACCAGAAATGGTTGGTTGGTTTTACCCAAAAGATAAGAATGTTTCTCAGAACAAGCAACAAATGTCCACAATGCTCTTTCAGGGAGGGAATCCACTGTCTTCCTTAGTATCTCCACTTTTATTGCCTGGAAAGGTTTAAAATCCTTAACTTTCAGCCTACAATGCATTGCCTTTATTTTCCCCTTGGTATAGCTGGAAAAAAAGTCATCTACAGTCTATACAGTGATTTATGTATAATAGGAAATTTTAAAAGTAAGGAAAGGCTCGACTCTCCCAGACTACCAGGAATTCGGCCCGCTGTTCTGGCAGCAACACTTCCCTCTAATAAATTCTATCTTTATATTAGAAAAAAAAAATTTTTTTTTTGGTACATTGCTTCCATCATGAACAACAGGCAAAGAATAAATTCTCCCTTTGGTACTGACTTAATGTGAAAAAACAATCAAATCCTACTTTCCGTATAAGTAGCATCAAAGTTAATCCATTTAATTATTTATGCATTTGATGTTTTTGTAAATGTGTTATAAATTTGTAACCACTTGCCATGAACAGATAAGGCCTACTTTCTTTTAACAATTGTCATAGAACCTCATTTCATTTATTCTTTATCGTAGTGAAATATTGTGAAGGTGGGGAAAATATAGTCCATATCAATGTACAACCAACAACATGATCTTTTTGTTGTTCTTTCATTTTTGCTGCTCTAATCACAAGCATTTAGTTTATACAGTACATCACTATTTGCAAAGTCCCGTTATAATTCTCTCATTTTATCATGGTTGACTGCCATGTACTTTCTTGGCTCAGCTAATTCCAATGTAACATAAAATAGCCTTTGGGCTAGAGATTGACTGACTTTGAATAAGATGTGCATTGTCATTTAGGTATAGACAGAAATAAGGTGAAGAGTAGAACTGAATTTTCATGACTTTTCATAAGATGTACATTCAACTGGATAGCCCTCAAAGGTAGCAAATTTGAGGTAATGAGAGCTTATTAAAAGCATGTTTTTTGTTGGGAATTTCATGACTGGTTTGTAAGGCTCCCAATTGCTGCCAGTTTACTACTTAGCTTAGAGGTCCATTTGTCGTCAGGAGGACAAAAAGTACCCAATTAAGGTTTACAGTCTACCCCAAATTCTAGAAGATTCATTCTAAAGATAGAGACATAGAGTACTTAGGAATGTCCACCATTTTGCACTTAGGAAAAGCACAACTTTTCATGTGGAATGTGAGATTTAGGTTCAGATCAGTTCTTAGAATACACACTAAGTCAAGGGTGAATTTCCCAAAGGTACTAATTCAAATCATTTTGTAGTTATAACTCTAAATAATATATATGTCATTGATAGCTCCAGAAGAATGTTTGATTCAGGTTCTGGAGAATAGAAAGCAACTGCCCAAAGTCTTGGAAGATTGGTGTGCAATATAACATTTAAATTTCCTTTAAAAGAAAAAGTCTAAATCAAAAACATTTATTTTACTAAAAAAGAAAGTAATTTTTTTATAAAGATTGGTGCCTTGCTTTTCTTTTTTTATATATATTATTGAGAACATTAACCAACATCTCTCATTTTTAATCTTCTTTTTCTCCTAATGGTTGATATTTTCATGTTGCTTTTTTGATGCCTGAAGGTAATGATCTACTTTCATATACATTCAGAGACTATAATTACACTATTATAAAGGAAAATGATTTCAGGTAGAACTCTGTGGAAGAAAATAGATGTGTGTATGTGTGTATATATATATATATATAATATATATTCTGAAATATGTATTCCATCAATGCTGAGAATACATATAAAAATATGTGAAGTGAAATAATACAATAATTTATATTTCTAATTGACAAGTTTAAGCAACTGCCATGTTCATTAAGAGCCTGTTGTTGGGGGCTTCCCTGGTGGTGCAGTGGTTGAGAGTCTGCCTGCCGGTGCAGGGGACACGGGTTCGTGCCCCGGTCCGGGAAGATCCCACATGCCGCGGAGCGGCTGGGCCTGTGAGCCATGGCCGCCGAGCCTGCACGTCTGGAGCCTGTGCTCCGCAACGGGAGAGGCCACAACAGTGAGAGGCCCGCGTACTGAAAGAAAAAAAAAAAAAAAAAAAAAAAGAGCCTGTTGTTGCCCTGGTTCTGTACCTGTCATTCAAATGAAATCTTACTTCACAGGGGAGAAACTCTTTCCCTCAATATCATTTCTCGAGAAAAATGCAGAACATGTTTTATAAAGTAAAAATGTAAGAGTTTCATCTCTCGCTTTAATCTCTAAAAATACCTAAAAATGGGAAGATAATACAATGGTTAAATATTAATTTTGTTTGCTTTATTTTATTTTGTTTTTTACCTTCTCCTCTGCAGTCAAGAGCTAAACCCTGAAGGCTTGCCTCTTCCTCTCCCATTCTATGTCCTCAGCTTCACATGTACCCTCAACCAAACAAGACCAATTTGTCTACCATTTCCCAAATAATCTCTGTCCCCACTTGTGCACATTTGCTCATCCTGTTCCCAGTAAAGACACTCCTTTTTTTCCCCATAAATCTTTGCATTCTTTAAAGTGCAGCTGCAACCTACAGTATGTGCTCCTGAACTTTCCAATTCATTCCTTTGAGTAATCAAATTCTTGTTTACATTAGTACTTAATAGTTCCATAGTCTTAGAAACTTCTTTAGAGCACCGAGTTTTTAATGCTTCTTTAATTTAAACCTTAAAAAGATCCTGTTAGAAATTGCTACCATCTCCATTTTTCTGTTGGTAAAAGTGAGGTGAGGTTCACAGAATTGCAGATATTTTTTTCTCCTAAAGGAAAAGTGAATTAAGTGACAATATTTGAACTCAGGTCAGTTTGTTTAGGACTACAAATGACATTCCTGCCTACCACATAGAGCAGAGCTCAAAATATAGTAGGTGTTTGGATTGTTATTCACACATTCCCTTTCAGAATTAGAAGGAAAAAATTAGAGAAGTCTAATTATGACTTAAGAGGAACTGAACTCCTTTTTAATGAATTTGATGTGAATATGTAGTTTCTTGTGTAGTTTTCTATGTAGTTATGTGTTTGATATCTATTTCCCCCAACAGACTATAAGTTCTTTGATTTATTTCTTATTAGTTCCATTCCCTAGCACAGTGCCTGAAACATAGTAGGCACTTAGTACTTGTTAAATGAATAATGAATGATATCTCTATATTAGAATGAGATCATTTGTCTGAGGAATTCTTTAATAATAAGAAATCAAACAGAACAATCTGGTTTACTTTCCATGACTGGGAAGCCGATAATATTCTTTTTTTTTTTTTTTTTTTTTTTTTGCGGTACGCGGGCCTCTCACTGTCGTGGCCTCTCCCGTTGCGGAGCACAGGCTCCGGACGCGCAGGCTCAGCGGCCATGGCTCACGGGCCCAGCCGCTCCGCGGCATGTGGGATCTTCCCGGACCGGGGCACGAACCCGTGTCCCCTGCATCGGCAGGCGGACTCCCAACCACTGCGCCACCAGGGAAGCCCCTCGATAATATTCTTTTAAGCTCAAAGGAAATCTACTAGCAGTGCTTGGACAGAATAAAGGTGAGCCAATACAGGCTGTTACATAATACAACACAGGTTCTGTGACTGAGCAACAGATATGGAAAATTTATATCTCTGAAATCAATTCTAGTTTCAGTTTCTGCATTATAACATTCTTTTTTCTCCCTTTCTTCATTTTAAAATGAAATTCTTTAGTTAATTAATGATATGATGACAGTAATGAAGAATGGCTTTCTTGTTTAATAACCCATTGTGGACACATTATTAACTAACAAAATTTGGAGTGACCAGAATGGGATTTAGAAGGATATCATTGTAAGGAAAAAAATATTTGGATATAATTTTTAAAAACAGGACTGGGAGGTAGAGGAGAGTGGAGAGGAACATTTTAAGGGTGAAACTAACTGAGAGAAGCGAGGATAGAAGAAGCACTGTTAATACCTGCCTGACTTGGATAAGTTCCCGAGTAAATAAATCCTTTACATGGGACCAGTGCAGTTATTTGAAACTGAGTAAGGAGGCAATTCAATCCATCACGGTAAACCTGAATTAAGACTCTTTGTTTCTTTAATGCTCTAGCTACTGCTGATATAAAGTACATCTCCAATCAATCAACAGGCTTTATCTACCCATGATTCTGAACTCTGAAACAAAAAGCTTTACAAGGCATTGTGCCTGGGTGAGTAGGTGGGAAGGTAATGATGCAACTGTTTATTTATGGTTAACTAGCTGATTCCTTGTGGTTTAAGACTGAAACTCAACAGATTCCACCCTGTAGGACACACTCAGGCACATATTTGAGATTCCTGAGACAAGTTTGAACTTGCCTCAAAAGAGCAAATGGAAACCAAGGAGCGTAGAGAGGGGTGTTGCAGCTCCAGTAGAAATGTTTTACGTCCTATAGCAATGCTTTATCATTTAAGTTATAAAACTGAATTGGTTCTGTTCTGCTGCAACACAAATGTGTTTGTGTGTGTGTGCATGTGTGTCTGGCTGTGTGTGTAACATTTACTCAATGTCAAGGTTCCTGAATAGCAGTAACTTAAATTTTCTCAATATTTTTGACCAGGTGATAATGGACAGCATTTCATTTGGAAAAGTTTAAACACCCAGGATAGTGGACTCTGCTATAGAATCTGACTCAAAGGGGACCACAGTGATCACGTTATATTCATCTTACTCTGATTCCTGCATAGAAGCTTCATTGGCACTTTGCTGAACAACATTGCATAGATTTTTCCAAGAATAATAAGGCAAACATTGATTCAGAAAGGTACGTTTACTCATGGTAATTTTTCAATTTAAGGCCACTTTATTTAGAAAAATACATTAGGACTGTACTTACTAAGACCAGAAACATTAATAATTCACTATATTTATAAGACATCTCAGAAAGAGTGCTTCAAACCACTTTGTTGGTTTGAGTGGAATATTAAAAATACTTATAAATATGTATACTTTATATTATGTATACATTATATTCTTATATATATCATGTTTGCTTATTTTTGAGTATAGATGATAAAGTTGTCTTCCTGCCAATAATCATGTTACTGTTCGAACGAAGTATATGATTGATCATCTGGAACTTTATCTTCTGACTGCCTGATTCTTGACAAAACCACGGTGCCATCAGGGACATTAAAAAGTGCCTAGTGTTTTCTTCTCAAATATGTAACTACAAAGTCTTTAAAATGAGAGAGATAGAAGTGAAATCCTATCTGCTACATTCATGAAGGGTGAAACTTTCTATTGGTTTTACACTTTAGGGCTTACAAAACTTTTGTCACATGTATTTATTCCATCCTCACAATTATATTGTGGGAAAGGTCGGACAGGTGATATTATCATTGTACATATTTCAAAACTGAAATGCACTGAAGTTGAGATTTAGTTAAAGTAATTAATAAATAGGAGAGGGGCTTCCCTGGTGGTGCAGTGGTTGAGAGTCCGCCTGCCGGTGCAGGGGCCAAGGGTTCGTGCCCTGGTTCAGGAAGATGCCACATGCCGCGGAGCGGCTGGGCCCGTGAGCCATGCTTGCTGAGCCTGCACATCTGGAGCCTGTGCTCCGCAACGGGAGAGGCCACAACAGTGAGAGGCCCGCGTACCGCAAAAAAAAAAAAAAAAAAAAAAAAAATAAATAAATAGATAAATAAATAAATAGGAGAGTGAGGAATGTAGACCTTATACTTTCTTTGAGTGCAGACCATGGTGCCCCCTTTTTAACTTAGACATTTGGAGGCATAAAATTATCTAAAGTTCTAAATTACAGATTGACATAAATTATAGAAAGAAAATTATTGCTTGACAGTAAAATCAAAACATAAGACCAGAATGTGAGGTTTATAGTGACTACAAACCTACACATACACTTACCATTTAATACTGATAGAACCACAGGCATCCATTTTGTTTCCCCTCTTTAGGAGGGAACCGCAAAAGGACACCCATGTTTCTAATTACTACATCATTATTTAATTTCATGTACGATTCTTGAAAAACCAGCTCTTTGGGAGTTAGCACTCATGGTGTGTTCATACTCTTCAAAGTTTTCTTTCTTTTTGAAACTTTTGTTCTTCTCAGTAATTTTTCATGCTTGACACTTGAGACAAAGGTAGGTGATGAAATAATGAGATGTTTTGATTAATTCATTGTCTTTATAATGAATGGACTGCAATGCAAAGGCATCATGCATGCCTAGCTTTTGTCCACTCAAAACCTTTTCTCTGGGTTGACTGCTCTTGAACTCTACTGTTTTTCAGGATTTTCTTTGACTTAGTCTCTGAAGTTCTTTTATCCTTGAATTACCTCTTACCTTTCAGTTTTTATGTTGAAATCTTCTTTCATTATGTCTTTCCTTCTACTCCCTGAAATCACTGAAATACTTAGGTTCCAATTTTCTTAGAGTTCTTTAGAAAATAAATAAGTTGACTCTCCAGACAACTTTATTTGTATTTTTGATTTCAAATAACTTATAATCCCTATAAACTTGCCAAGAATAAGTTTTATTGATTATAGGAAATGTAATACAAAATACCATTATTCCATCTTCAAAACAAACCAACTAGAAAACTACCAAAGCATGAACTAAGTCATATACATAGATATCATGGTTTACTTTGATCTCACGTGTTGAAGAATAATCCAATTAAATAAACTTCAAAATACTCTGAAACTCTGTATGTGTGATGTATTTAAATAACTGATGATACTATTGATTGGAATTCTTGTTTTATTCATCTTTCTAGAAATTTAGAAAATTTTATGATGTAAAGTATTCTGCTTCCATCAATGACATGAATGATATAATTTGGGAGAAGTATTAAAAATTCCAACTTAAAGACCTTGCTAATTGTTGAAGAGCAAGATAAATTATTTGATTTTCATCATTCTCAAACTACTCATCTTAGATTTTTAAAAAATATCATCAAGATGATGACTTTCCCACCCCTGCCCCCCCAAAAAAGCTTACACTTTCTACAGATTCTGGGCTAAAAATATAGGAATAATTTTTAAGAAAAAAAGTTTAGGAAACCTTGTATTTCTTCTTAAGGAAATAAATTTGGGAAAGAAAAAACTCAACCAGTCTACCATGAGTTTGTCACTTTCAAATGAGAGGAGATTTGGAAACTTTTGATGGGTCATCAGTAGATATTTTTCCCCTAACACTGTGGTCATTGGCTAATATTTCAGCACAATTTTGGGTAGAGGAGCAACACAATTAAGAAATGTTCCAGGAAATATTCTGTGCTATTTCACATGATACATAGTTGATGCTAGGATGACATTACTTCTCTGAGAATATGACAAGACATATGGGAAAACAGGGAGTATCGATCTAAGAGTACCTCTTGAAGGTATTTGGATTATGGATGGTTACCTCAGGTGTCAGGAACACAGAAAGCTGCTTTGGTGAGCAAGAGGAAGAATGTATTCTATGTACCAATGCTGAGGCTTGCTACAACTGGCTCATCAGGGTGGGGTCATAAGAATCAACCAAGGAAAAAACTACATCACGCACAAAATGCAAACATCAAGCCAGTTGTTGGCCAGAGTCCTGACAGAGCCCTTAGTAAGATTATTAAGAAATAAATATCTTGGCTCACCATAGAGTACACAATGTGAATCACAAATGCTCATCAGGAGAGCTAATTTTTATTGATACTTTGTGGGTCATTTATTACTGACAGAGTTCCAAGTATAAAGGCTATTCTATTTTTTACTATTTTCTTTATGGGATTGGAAAAACTCACACATCCAGTAACTAACTTTACCTGAAATCCAGTGTGATGAAACATTGAGTTATGAAGGTCTTTTAATTAACTATTTTATTTAAGCTATAATTTAAAACATTAGATAAAAACTAGAAATAGTAAGGAAAATAAAAAGAATCTTTCACAAAAATAAAACCATAATCCAGTTTTACAGAATCAGTCATTACAAAGTAAATCTACAAGTTACAGAATAAAGCAGTGGCATTAGGTGAAGCTGTAAAGCTAGAATTAATTAAACTACTTCAAATCATACCCATTTATTTTTCACTCTGTATTTCCTATATGTCTTATATGTAGAATCTGAACGTTTTCCACAGAGAAATCCTCTTTTCCATCCAATATTAGCTTTCATCTTTTTTCTGCTTTCCAATTTTTTTTTTTTTTTTGCGGTACGCCATGGGCCTGTCACAAAGTTTTTGCATAATGCTCTACAGTGTGTATGTGTGCAATAAATATTATCTTTTGCCTTTAAAAGATGGGCTGAAGCAAAATTGGAAGGCAGGGCTTCCCTGGTGGTGCAGTGGTTGAGAGTCCGCCTGCTGATGCAGGGGACACGGGTTCGTGCCCCAGTCCGGGAAGATCCCACATGCCACGGAGCGGCTGGGCCCGTGAGCCATGGCCGCTGGGCCTGTGCGTCCGGAGCCTGTGCTCCGCAACGGGAGAAGCCACAACAGTGAGAGGCCCGCATACCGCAAAAAAAAAAAAAAAAAATGCTGGAGAGGGTGTGGAGAAAAGGGAACCTTCTTGCACTGTTGGTGAGAATGTAAATTGATACAGCCACTATGCAGAACAGTATGGAGGTGCCTTAAAAAACTAAAAATAGAACTACCATATGACCCAGCAATCCCACTACTGGGCATATACCCTGAGAAAACCATAATTCAAGAAGAGCCATGTACCACAATGTTCATTGCAGCACTCTTGACAATTGCGAGGACATGGAAGCAACTTAAGTGTCCGTCGACAGATGAATGGAGAAAGAAGGTGTGGCACATATATACAATAGAATATTACTCAGCCATAAAAGGGAACGAAAATGAGTTATTTGTAGTGAGGTGGATGGACCTAGAGACTGTCCTACAGAGTGAAGTAAGTCAAATACCGTATGCTAACACATATATACAGCATCTAAAAAAAGAAAAATGGTTCTGACGAACCTAGGGGCAGGACAGGAATAAAGACGCAGACATAGAGAATGGACTTGGGGACACAGTGAGGGGGGAAGGGTAAGCTGGGGTGAAGTGAGAGAGTAGCATTGACATATATACACTGCCAAATGTAAAATAGCTAGCTAGTGGGAAGCAGCCACATAGCACAGGGAGATCAGCTCCATGCTTTGTGACCACACAGAGGGGTGGGATAAGGAGGGTGGGAGGGAGACACAAAAGGGAGGGGATATGGGGATATGTGTTTAAGTATAGCTGATTCACTTTGTTATACAGCAGAAATTAACAAAGCATTGTAAAGCAATTACACTCCAATAAAGATGTTAAAAAAAAAAAGAGGGCCTCCCTGGTGGCGCAGTGGTTGGGGGTCCGCCTGCCGATGCAGGGGATACGGGTTCGTGCCCCGGTCTGGGAGGATCCCATATGCCGCGGAGCGGCTGGGCCCGTGAGCCATGGCCGCTGGGCCTGCGCATCCGGAGCCTGTGCTCCTCAACGGGAGAGGCCACAGCAGTGAGAGGCCCGCATACCGCAAAAAAAAAAAAAGAATGGTAAGATGATGAGAAACTTTGTAACATGAGAGCTAACAGCAGAGATTCTGGAATCTAATTATAGCAGAACAAATTTGATTCGCTACTGACTAGCTATTTAACTTTTTAAAAGTTTCTTAATCTTTCTATGCCTCAATTTCTCATCTGTAAAATATACATAACAATTAGTATTCCATATAGTTGCTAGTTGATGACATGAGGAAAATCTGTGTAGAAATCTTAGCACAGTATCTGATACATAGACATTTCTCAATAAAGATTTATTTTATTCCTCACAACAAATAAACTAAAGACTAGACCATAAAAATAAGAACAAAGCTGGTCCCTAATTAGGGAAGAAAAGTTTCCAAGATAAAAGGGAGTTTTAAAATAAGACAAGTTTAGGTTTTCTTTTGGAAATAGTTGTTTTACCATTCTGCATTTTTTCGGGATAAAAGTGAAGTTATTTTGGAGAATGAATTCATTTTTTGTACTTTTTTGATGTTCTCTGAACTTCTGTGTTTTTAAAGACACATGATCCAATTTTCCTAAGAGTTCATCCCTTAAGGAAAATAGATTAGAAGAGATCTTAAGAAGCTGAAAGAAAACAGGTGAATTATTGATGATTGCATTTCTCCTGATTGTGTTTATGAGCTTCCATTCAGAACAAGCAAAATGTTTATCATTTTATTATCAGAAGACTACATGTCATAAAACAGGAATGAGGGGAGTTTTATAAGCGATTTAATGAAAAGCTCTGAAGAAAAAGCAGCAGCATGTTAGAAAAAGTTGCCAATGATGCTGTAGGAGCAGAAATATTACTGATAATAGAAACCAAGGAGGAGAGAAAGACATGGGCTTCTGAAGCTGTAATGTTTAATACTGGAAGCTCAAGGAGATACAAAGCCCTATGGTCGAGTGCTAAGCCTGTCACAGCATGTTCTTCTTTTGAGTCTGTGGCTGTCAAGGCACTTCCTTAGCTGGTTGCTATAGAAATAATTATAGTACAGGATGTTGAGAATTCAAAGCAGATGGATGTTAAAGTAGAAACGCTGTCATCTTTGTGTGTTTGCTTTAATATCCTTAGGATTAAAAAGGAGATAAAATTAAAAGCAAAAAGCATCATTGCTTGAATTGAAAATTAAGAAATATGGGTTTCATAGTTTAATGAAGTATTTCATTTCAGCACAAAACAGTTAAGTGAGAGCTACTGGATGAAGTCCTCAGAGTAATCAACAAATGCTAACAAAAACGGGAACCAAGGGCTCCTGTCAAGTGGAAGAATATCTGATTTAATCAAAAACTGAGGATAAGTATATCTTTGAAAGGATTATATCATCCTGTAAATGGTCTCTTTTTTAAGTTTGTGGTTATATGCTGGGATGTGACTACCTTGAAAAAAATACTCAAAAAATCAAAGCTATTTTTTTGCTATCACCATATTAACTTTGAATCTTTCTTTCTTTTAAAATTTTTTCTTGTGAGATTTATCATATATAAAGATTTTATAAGCTATAAATGTGTGCATATGTGTATATTTGTGTGTGCGTCTATAAAGGTAGATGATAGATAGATAGATAGATAGATAGGTGTTATTTCTATTCTGTTCTATCTATCTTTTGGTCTTTATCTTAAGCAGCACCACAGTATCTTAATTTCTAAAATTGCATAACAAGTTTTGATATTGAATAGAGTGATCCCAGCATCTTCTTCAAGTCTCTCTGGGCGAAGACACTTTGATAATTTTCAGCATTTAGGAAACAGTCACATTTCCCATTTTGACATGGTAATTTATGGAAGGATACCATGATAGCGATTGTGGCTTTGCAGTCAATATGAACAGATGACAGAGTTACAAAAGGGCCTAAATTGTAAGACGACGTACCTGTTCTACAGTGGCTATTATTTCCTTTGACTCATCTGATGTTGAAAACATAATTCCAGCTTGAAAAAAAAAACCCCTGAATTTAATCTACCTGAATACCCAGATTAATCATTCCATATTAAATACTCCTATTTAAGTTTATCTCCAGGATTTCAAGTAATTCTGCCAATTAAGAATCTAAGATGGGACTTCCGGGTAAGATGGCGGAAGAGTAAGACGCGGAGATCACCGTCCTCCCCACGGATACACCAGAAATACAGCTACACGTGGAACAACTCCTACAGAACACCTACTGAACGCTGGCAGAAGACCCCAGACCTCCCAAAAGGCAAGAAACTCCCCACATACCTGGGTAGGGCAAAGCGGAGAGATTCTCGCACAGAGGATCGGTACCGAGCGGCACTCACCAGCCCAAGAGGCTTGTCTGCTCGCCTCGGAGGCGCTGGACGCTGAGGCTCGGGCTTCGATCAGAGCGCAGGGAGAGGACTGGGGCTGGTGGCGAGAACTCAGCCGGAAGGGGGCTAGTGAGCCACAGCTAGCCGGCAGGGAGTCCGGGAAAACTCTGGAGCTGCCGAAGAGGCAAGAGACTTTTTCTTCCCTCTTGGTTTCCTGGTGCGCGAGGAGAGGGGATTAAGAGTGCTGCTTAAAGGGGCTCCACAGACGGGCGCGAGTCACGCCTGAAAGCGCGGAGCCCAGTGACGGGCATGGGACGCTGGGGCTGCTGCTGCTGCCGCCAAGAAGCCTGTGTGCGAGCGCAGGTCACTGTCCACACCGCCCTTCCGGGAGCCTGTGCAGCCCGCCACTGCCGGGGTCCCGGGATCCAGGGGCGGCTTCCCTGGGAGAACGCACGGCGCGCCTCGGGCTGGTGCAACGTCACGCCGACCTCTGCCGCTGCAGGCTCGCCCCGCACTCCGTGCCCCTCCCTCCCGCCCGGCCTGAGTGAGCCAGAGTCCCCGAAGAGGCTGCTCCTTTAACCCTGTCCTGTCTGAGCGAAGAACAGACGCCCTCCGGCGACCTACACGCAGAGGCGGGGCCAAATCCAAAGCTGAGACCCAGGAGCTGTGAGAACAAAGAAGAGAAAGGGAAACCTCTCCCAGCAGCCTCAGAAGCAGCGGATTAAAGCTCCACAATCAACTTGATGTACCCTGCATCTGTGGAATACATGAATGGACAACAAATCATCCCAAATTGAGGAGCCAGGAGTCAATGCTGTGCCTCTGAGGTGGGAGAGCCAACTTCAGGACACTGGTCCACAAGAGACCTCCCAGCTCCACATAATATCAAATGGCGAAAATCTTCCAGAGATCTCCATCTCAACACCAGCACCCAGCTTCACTCAACGACCAGCAAGCTACAGTGCTGGACACCCTATGCCAAACAACTAGCAAGACAGGAACACAACGCCACCCATTAGCAGAGAGGTGGCCTAAAATCATAAAAAGTCCGCAGACACCCCAAAACACACTACCAGACGTGGACCTGCCCACCAGAAAGACAAGATCAAGCCTCATCCACCAGAACACAGGCACTAGTCCCCTCCACCAGGAAGCCTACACAACCCACTGAACCAACCTTAGCCACTGGGGACAGACACCAAAAACAACGGGAACTACGAACCTGCAGCCTGCAAAAAGGAGACCCCAAACACAGTAACATAAGCAAAATGAGAAGACAGAAAAACACACAGCAGGTGAAGGAGCAAGATAAAAACCCACCAGACCTAACAAATGAAGAGGTAATAGGCAGTCTACCTGAAAACGAATTCAGAATAATGATGGTAAAGATGATCCAAGATTCTATTTCCCAGATCCAAAATCTTGGAAATAGAATAGACAAAATGCAAGAAACAGTTAACAAGGACCTAGAAGAACTAAAGATGAATCAAGCATCGATTAAAAACACAATAAATGAAATAAAAAATACTCTAGATGGGATCAATAGCAGAATAACTGAGGCAGAAGAACGGATAAGTGAGGTGGAAGATAAAATAGTGGAAATAACTGCTGCAGAGCAGAATAAAGAAAAAAGAATGAAAAGAACTGAGGACAGTCTCACAGACCTCTGGGACAACATTAAACGCACCAACATTCGAATTATAGGGGTACCAGAAGAAGAAGAGAAAAAGAAAGGGACTGAGAAAATATTTGAAGAGATTATAGTTGAAAACTTCCCTAATATGGGAAAGGAAATAGTTAATCAAGTCCAGGAGGCACAGAGAGTCCCATACAGAATAAATCCAAGGAGAAATACACCAAGACACATATTAATCAAACTGTCAAAAATTAAACACAAAAAAATCATATTAAAAGCAGCAAGGGAAAAACAACAAATAACACACAAGGGAATCCCCATCAGGATAACAGCTGATCTCTTAGCAGAAACTCTACAAGCCAGAAGGGAGTGGCAGGACATAATTAAAGTGATGAAGGAGAAAAACCTGCAACCAAGATTACTCTACCCAGCAAGGTTCTCATTCAGATTTGATGGAGAAATTAAAACGTTTACAGACAAGCAAAAGCTGAGAGAGTTCAGCACCACCAAACCAGCTTTACAACAAATGCTAAAGGAACTTCTCTAGGCAAGAAACACAACAGAAGGAAAAGACCTACAATAATGAACCCAAAACAATTAAGAAAATGGGAATAGGAACATACATACCGATAATTACCTTGAATGTAAATGGACTAAATGCTCCCACCAAAAGACACAGATTGGCTGAATGGATACAAAAACAAGACCCATATATATGCTGTCTACAAGAGACCCACTTCAGACCTAGAGACACATACAGACTGAAAGTAAGGGGATGGAAAAAGATATTCCATGCAAATGGAAACCAAAAGAAAGCTGGAGTAGCAATTCTCATATCACACAAAATAGACTTTAAAATAAAGAGTATTAGAAGAGACAAAGACGGACGCTACATAATGATAAAGGTATCGATCCAAGGAAAAGATATAACAGTTGTAAATACTTATGCACCCAACATAGGAGCACCTCAATACATAAGGCAAATACTAACAGCCATAAAAGGGGAAATCGACAGTAACACAATCATAGTAGGGGACTTTAACACCCCACTTTCAACAATGGACAGATCATCCAAAATGAAAATGAATAAGGAAACACAAGCTTTAAATGATACATTAAACAAGATGGACTTAATTGATATTTATAGGACATTCCATCCAAAAAAAAGAGAATACACATTTTTCTCAAGTGCTCATGGAACATTCTCCAGGATAGATCATATCTTGGGTCACAAATCAAGCCTTGGTAAATTTAAGAAAATTGAAATTGTATCAAGTATCTTTTCCGACCACAATGCTATGAGACTAGATATCAATTACAGGAAAAGAGCTGTAAAAAATACAAACACATGGAGGCTAAACAATACACTACTTAATAACAAAGTGATCACTGAAGAAATCAAAGGGGAAATTAAAAAATACCTAGAAACAAATGACAATGGAGACACGACGACCCAAAACCTATGGGATGCAGCAAAAGCAGTTCTAAGAGGGAAGTTTATAGCAATACAATCCCACCTTAAGAAACAGGAAACATCTCGAATAAAAAACCTGACCTTGCACCTAAAGCAATTAGAGAAAGAAGAACAAAAACATCCCAAAGTTAGCAGAAGGAAAGAAATCATAAAAATCAGATCAGAGGGCCTCCCTGGTGGCGCAAGTGGTTGAGAGTCCGCCTGCCGATGCAGGGGATACGGGTTCGTGCCCCGGTCTGGGAGGATCCCATATGCCGCGGAGCGGCTGGGCCCGTGAGCCATGGCCGCTGAGCCTGCGCGTCCGGAGCCTGCGCGTCCGGAGCCTGTGCTCCGCGACGGGGGAGGCCACAACAGTGAGAGGCCCGCATACCGCAAAAAAAAAAAAAAAAAAAAATCAGATCAGAAATAAATCAAAAAGAAATGAAGGAAACGATAGCAAAGATCAATAAAACTAAAAGCTGGTTCTTTGAGAAGATAAACAAAATTGATAAACCATTAGCCAGACTCATCAAGAAAAAAAGGGAGAAGACTCAAATCAATAGAATTAGAAATAAAAAAGGAGAAGTAACAACTGACACTGCAGAAGTACAAAAGATCATGAGAGATTACTACAAGCAACTCTATGCCAATAAAATGGACAACCTGGAAGAAATGGACAAATTCCTAGAAATGCACAACCTGCCAAGACTGAATCAGGAAGAAATAGATAATATGAACAGACCAATCACAAGTACTGAAATTGAAACTGTGATAAAAAATCTTCCAACAAACAAAAGCCCAGGAACAGATAGCTTCACAGGTGAATTCTATCAAGCATTTAGAGAAGAGCTAACACCTATCCTTCTCAAACTCTTCCAAAATATAGCAGAGGGAGGAACACTCCCAAACTCATTCTATGAGGCCACCATCACCTTGATACCAAAACCAGACAAGGATGTCACAAAGAAAGAAAAGTACAGGCCAATATCACTGATGAACACAGATGCAAAAATCCTCAACAAAATACTAGCAAACAGAATCCAACAGCACATTAAAAGGCTCATACACCATGATCAAGTGGGGTTTATTCCAGGAATGCAAGGATTCTTCAATATATGCAAATCAATCAACGTGATAAACCACATTAACAAATTGAAGGAGAAAAACCATATGATCATCTCAATAGATGCAGAGAAAGCTTTCGACAAAATTCAACACCCATTTATGATAAAAACCCTGCAGAAAGTAGGCATAGAGGGAACTTTCCTCAACATAATAAAGGCCATATATGACAAACCCACAGCCAGCATCGTCCTCAATGGTGAAACACTGAAACCATTTCCACTAAGATCAGGAACAAGACAAGGTTGCCCACTCTCACCACTCTTATTCAACCTAATTTTGGAAGTTTTAGCCACAGCAATCAGAGAAGAAAAGGAAATAAAAGGAATCCAAATCGGAAAAGAAGAAGTAAAGCTGTCACTGTTTGCAGATGACATGATACTATACATAGAGAATCCTAAATATGCTACCAGAAAACTAATAGAGCTAATCAATGAATTTGGTAAAGTAGCAGGATACAAAATTAATGCACAGAAATCTCTGGCATTCCTATATACTAATGATGAAAAATCTGAAAGTGAAATCAAGAAAACACTCCCATTTACCACTGCAACAAAAAGAATAAAATATCTAGGAATAAACCTACCTAAGGAGACAAAAGACCTGTATGCAGAAAATTATAAGACACTGATGAAAGAAATTAAAGATGATACAAATAGATGGAGAAATGTACCATGTTCTTGGATTGGAGGAATCAACATTGTGAAAATGACTCTACTACCCAAAGCAATCTACAGATTCAATGCAATCCCTATCAAACTACCACTGGCATTTTTCACAGAACTAGAGCAAAAAATTTCACAATTTGTATGGAAACACAAAAGACCCCAAATAGCCAAAGCAATCTTGAGAACAAAAAATGGAGCTGGAGGATTCAGGCTCCCTGACTTCAGACTATACTACAAAGCTACAGTAATCAAGACAGTATGGTACTGGCACAAAAACAGAAAGATAGATCAATGGAACAGGATAGAAAGCCCAGAGATAAACCCACGCACATATGGTCACCTTATCTTTGATAAAAGAGGCAGGAATGTACAGTGGAGAAAGGACAGTCTCTTCAATAAGTGGTGCTGGGAAAACTGGATAGGGACATGTAAAAGTATGAGATTAGATCACTCCCTAACACCATACATAAAAATAAGCTCAAAATGGATTAAAGACCTAAATGTAAGGCCAGACACTATCAAACTCTTAGAGGAAAACATAGGCAGAACACTCTATGACATAAATCACAGCAAGATCCTTTTGGACCCACCTCCTAGAGAAATGGAAATAAAGACAAAAATAAACACATGGGACCTAATGAAACTTAAAAGCTTTTGCACAGCAAAGGAAACCATAAACAAGACCAAAAGACAACCCTCAGAATGGGAGAAAATATTTGCAAATGAAGCAACTGACAAAGGATTAATTTCCAAAATTTATAAGCAGCTCAATAACAAAAAAACAAACAACCCAATCCAAAAATGGGCAGAAGACCTAAATAGACATTTCTCAACAGAAGATATACAGACTGCCAACAAACACATGAAAGGATGCTCAACATCTTTACTCATTAGAGAAATGCAAATCAAAACTACAATGAGATATCATCTCACACCAGTCAGAATGGCCATCATCTAAAAATCTAGAAACAATAAATGCTGGAGAGGGTGTGGAAAAAAAGGAACACTCTTGCACTGCTGGTGGGAAAGTGAATTGGTACAGCCACTACGGAGAACGGTATGGAGGTTCCTTAAAAAACTACAAATAGAGCTACCATATGACCCAGCAATCCCACTACTGGGCATATACCCTGAGAAAACCATAATTCAAAAAGAGACATGTACCAAAATGTTCATAGCAGCCCTATTTACAATAGCCCGGAGATGGAAACAACCTAAGTGTCCATCATCAGATGAATGGGTAAAGAAGATGTGGCACATATATACAATGGAATATTACTCAGCCATAAAAAGAAATGAAATTGAGCTATTTGTAATGAGGTGGATGGACGTGGAGTCTGTCATACAGAGTGAAGTAAGTCAGAAAGAGAAAGACAAATACTGTATGCTGACACATATATATGGAATTTAAGAAAAAAAATGTCATGAAAAACATAGGGGTAAGACAGGAATAAAGACACAGACCTACTAGAGAATGGACTTGAGGATATGGGGAGGGGGAAGGGTAAGCTGTGACAAAGTGAAAGAGCGGCATGGACATATATACACTACCAAACGTAAGGTAGATAGCTAGTGGGAAGCAGCCGCATAGCACAGGGAGATCAGCTCGGTGCGTTGTGACCGCCTGGAGGGGTGGGATAGGGAGGGTGGGAGGGAGACGCAAAAGGGAGGGGATATGGGAACATATGTATATGTATAACTGATTAAATTTGTTATAAAGCAAAAAATTTTAAAAAAAATTTTTAAAAAAAGAATCTAAGATAAAAGTATGGATACAGTAATAGTTGCATTCTTATAAGCAGTGATAAACAGGTCCATTTCTAGTTCAAAGAATGAAAGGGATTAAAATGCTAAATGGAAAATTCTAATTAAGATTTTGTTAAGAGATCACTGTAAAAAGTACTGGCATATAAGATTGATCCTATTTGCAAGGGTCTAAGAATCGAGTTGGAAAAATGGACTTTTCTTTCTTTTTTTCTTTTTGGTTGCGCTGCACTGCTGGCGGGATCTTAGTTCCCTGACTAGGGATTGAATCCACACTCTGGGCAGTGAAAGCACAGAGTCCTAACCCCTTGATGGCCAGGGAATTCCCAGGACTTTTCTGTACATGTAAAAATTTCAACAACCAATCAAGGCTGTATATAGTAAATATTAAATGAACAGGATAGCTGTTAGAGGAAGGGGGGACTACCAAGACATGGAGGTCATTGAGAGAGGCTTTGCTGAAGACTTAAAACAGCGTAGCACTCACACAGAGAAGGTGCAAAAGGGTATTCCGGACATGAGAGGCATCATTAGCCAGTATAAAGAGACTAGAATGTGCATAGTGGACTTGCTGACTAATTTCAAATTAGAAGTGAATTATATGCAAAATATGACAAATTAAATTGCAGAAATCTCTACAGTATAGACTTGTGGCACTGTAGGGCCCTTCTGTGGGTGTGAGGACTGGCTCGGTTTTTAAACTGGATGAGGAAGTGGCATTCCATGGGCACTGATGAAATCAGCCTTATGCCATCCAATTCTAATAATTTTTCATTATGTATATCAAGCCATGCTCTTGTCATCTGTCCATCTATTTTTCCTTGGTATATTAGCCATCACCATAGATCCCTAGTGGTTGAGTATTGCCACTTGACCTCTGCTATTCTGGAATCATATCATTCCCACTGACAGCAGGGAACCTGGTTCTCTAATAATATTGCCTATCCTCAACCCTGGTGCAGTCACCACCGAGCTTGCCAGACATGCCAGTACCTCCATCACTAGTTTATTCTTCATAAGCTTAGTGATGAGAGCATTTTCTGGCCCTTCCAAAGAATGTAGCCAGCTGGTGGGCTCTCAACCATTATACAATAGAGCCATTCTAACAAGCTTACTTCCTTGAGCCTTTTGATCTCTTCCTCAAAGCTCTGCCAGGGGAATTCTGTCGTTTGCCCTTAATTTAATATGAGCCTTTTGTCCCCGCAAGCCTCCAGTAACCATCCCAACAATATTTTAGGACCATTTCCAGGTGTTCTTGCCAGGGAGTTTTCAGTCATGGGAGAATGCTCCCTTATTGGACAGTTCTCCCTTACGGAGCTTATCTTTCACCATCCCTAACCCCTACCCAAGTCCAATGCTATCAAGATCTACTTCCTGGCGTGCTCTCTCCCACCCTCACCCCCGATTTCTTTTGCTACAATTAATTGTGTCCTGAAGTTCTTTTGGTAAATAAGGAACTAATGTTGAAAACATAATTCCAGCTTCCTTTTTGCCTCTAGCAGGGAAGTACTTCCCTAGTTGGCCCATGCTGAGACTTGTTAAAGAACTAGAAGACAAGGAGGGGGAGTGGGGTCAGATCTTGAAGAGAACAATTACTATCCTCCAAAGCATCCATCTCAGTCGAGGTTTTGGTATGCTCTTCAGGCAAAAGAAGGCTGCTATTCTTCAGCAAAGCAAAGTAGGCTATGCTTGCAGGCCCAGGGGTTCAGAGGAATCGGGGGTCCCACGTTCTGAACACATCTACCCATATGTCTCCATTCAATGTCTTAGAAACCCACTCCTTTCCTATCAGGGCTTTGATTTTAGCATAAAAAACTTGCCAAGGCTGTGGATTCAGTAATCATTATTACTCTTCTATTTTTACAATAAAAAAGTGCTTATGAAATAATAGAAAATTTATATATTGTCTTCTGCCCCCAGTTCTTGGCACAGAGTTCCTAAAGCCTTGTAATTTCCTAAGTGAGAAGAGTACTAGGAGTATCTTTTGTTCTAATATTTGGCTTTTGACCCTTGTTCCTGACATGGAACTCCTAAATCCCTTGGAATTTACTGGGTGACAGTAGTGTCCTTTGTTCTAATGAGGTGACTCTTGGCGGGCTCTTTGATGGGGACTGGTCACCAAAAAGAGCAAGCCATGATGAGAACCTTGGAATTTTTTAGCCCCACTACCCATTCTCCAGAGAGGGGAGAAGGGTTAGAAATGGAGTTTATAATCAATTATGCCTATATGATGAAGCCTCCATAAAGATCCCTATAGTATGGGGTTTGGAGAGCTTCCCAGCTGTCGAACATGTGGAGTTGCTGGGAGAGTAACGTGATGTACCCAGAGAAGGCATGGAAGCTCTGCACTCCTTCCCATATACCTTGTCCTACATGTTTTTCATCTAGATGTTCATCTGTACCTTTTATCATATTCTTTATTATATAATAAACTATTAAGTATAAGTGTTTCCCTATGTTCTGTGAACTGCTTTGTGAGCAAATTATCAAATCCAAGGGGGAGGAGGCCATGGGAACCTCTGATTTATAGCCTAGTCAAATGGAAGTTGTGGGCAACTACTATGTGTGATTGGCATCTGAAGTGGGGAGAAGTCTTGTGGGACTGAACACTTAACTTGTAGGATCTGATGCTATCTCCAGGTAAACAGTGTCAGAACTGAGATAAATTGTATCACATCCATCTGGTGTCAGAGAGAATTTCTTGGTGTGGGAAAAAACCCACACATCTGGTGTTGGAAGTGTTGTGACTATGGTAGTAGTGTGAGAACAAGAGACACAGAGGAGGAAGAGTGAGTTTTTTCCATATAGTTCATCATCCAATCTTCAGTTCCATCTGCTTTCTAGCTACAGAAATAGTGAATCTCTTTAAATGCTTCCATGGAGGCTTTCTAACTTTCTTTCACACAGTACGCCAGGTTGGTAATTGACAAATCTGAGCCTGTCAGTATTCTTCTTCAAAACAACAATGGTACTTAGCAACAACCAACATAGTCCCTATGATTACTGATCCCTCCATATTTCTCAAATGCTTAGTATTGTGCAAGTCATTGCATCTCTTCTCGCCTGTATCCCATCCCAACTCACCACTGGTGAAAATTATAGCAATTATAATGCTAGAATGAGCAGGAGGGTTTTTTTTTTTTTTGCGGTACGCGGGCCTCTCACCATTGTGGCCTCTCCCGTTGCGGAGCACAGGCTCCGGACGCACAGGCTCAGCGGCCATGGCTCATGGGCCCAGCCGCTCCACGGCATGTGAGATCCTCCCGGACCGGGGCACAAACCCGTGTCCCCTGCATCGGCAGGCGGACTCTCAACCACTGCGCCACCAGGGAAGCCCAGCAGGAGGTTTTTTAACACAGTTTATCTCTTACAATGGGATCTCTATTGCTATACAGCTGGCAAGTGATCTAATTCCAAAATCACATCCAAGAGTATGCTATCTGGGACCACTTCTGAAATTACTTATTTTCAGTTGGGTTTCTGCATTGGTTTCCTAGGGCTACCATAACAAAGTCTCACTAAGTTTGTGGCATAAAACAACAGAAATTTGTTGTCTTACACTTCCAGAGTTTAGAAATCCAAAACCAAAGTGTTGGCAGGGTTGGTTCCTTCTAGGCACTCTGAGGGAGAATCTGTTCCATGCCTCTCTCTTGGCTTCTGGTGATTAATTAGAAATTTTTGGCATTCCTTGGTTTATAGATACATCACTCCAACCTCTACATCTGTCTTCACAGGCGGTTCTCTCCTTTTATTTCTGTGGTCACATGACATTCTCCCTGTGTGTCTCTGTCTCTCTGTTCAAATTTCCCTCTTCTTATAAGGACACCAGTCATATTGGATTTAGGACTAATACTGGACAGTATGGCATTGTCTTGACTTAAGTACACCTACAAAGACCCTATTTCCAAATAAAGTCACATTTACACATTAGGATTTCAACGTATCTTTGGGGGAGTCACAATTCAACTCATAACAGTCCCAAAGACAAAGACAAATCCTGTGATGGGAATTTGTGTGTAAGTGATTTATTAGGATATATTCCCAAGAAAATACCGTAGGAGGGTGAGGAAATGGGAATGGTAAGGGAAGAAGACCAGTCAAGGATACGTTACTTAAGTCGCATTCAACTGAGGATAACTTTTGCTCACTCCAGTCATGGAGTTCTGGGGACAGTGTAGGTCACAACTCTGAATTGGTCCTCAGAGGCAAAGAAGTTAGATTATTCTCACCTCTGTTCCCATTGGTTCAGAACAATGGCTGGAGGAACATAAATTCCCAGGCATATTTCATTCCTGCTTGTAAGGCAAAAGTAATTGTGACAGACTGAAGATAACTGTTATGGACTGAATTTTGTCCCCCAAAACTCATATGTTTAAGTCTTAACACCCAGTAGCTCAGAAAGTGACTGTATTTGAAGATAGGGTCTTTAAGGAGGTAATTAAGGTAAAATGAGGTCACACATGACCTCATTAATGCAGAAACTGCAGTAGGATGAGCACAAGGTACCAAGAGAGCATGGGCCATTCAAGGCTGAGGAAATAGGTCACTCCACAAAGTGATGAACCTAAACCAGGTACAATTTTTTTTTTTTTTTTTTTTTTTTTTTTTTTTTTTTTTTTTTGCGGTATGCGGGCCTCTCACTGCTGTGGCCTCCCCCGTTGCGGAGCACAGGCTCCGGACGCGCAGGCTCCGGACGCGCAGGCTCAGCGGCCACGGCTCACGGGCCCAGCCGCTCCGCGGCATATGGGATCCTCCCAGACCGGGGCACGAACCCGTATCCCCTGCATCGGCAGGCGGACTCTCAACCACTTGCGCCACCAGGGAGGCCCAACCAGGTACAATTTTAACCAAGCATGGGAACATCTTGAATAGTTAATGGAGGAGTGAGAAGAGCCCTTAGTTGATTGGTTGGTATTGAAAACTCTGCTTAGTTCAGTATATCTAAATTCTATTTTCATATCTGCATACACAAGGGACTTATATCACAGTCCAAAAAAGTACAATTCATAGCCAAGTTTGAGGAATTGTTGTATGTGGTTGGGGAAATATAGTAAACAATCGCACAAATGGCAGGACCTCTTTGCTTCTATAAAGGACTAGTTCTAAGACTCATGTTATCATCCATTAGGTTAAATCTCTTTTTATATGCTTTTATGTTTCCAAATCTAATCAGTATAATGTCTCACTGAAATGGCATTCTACAATATAATGCAATATTAAAGTCGATCTTACTTTAGGCATTCCTAATCATAACTGTATTGCTTGCATAATTTTTATCTTTCGTTGGAGTTATAATTTTATGTATTCACTTTCTACAGAAATAATTTACTGTGGATCTGTAACTCAAAAATTAGTATTTCAAATATTTTTCTTATTATGTATTTAAAGAAAAAATCACAATAATGATAATTCAACTCTCAAACATTTAAGAATAAAATGTAGAGATGCAGTTCTTATTTTAGAAAAAGGAGTAACATGATAAATGTGATATTATGATTTTTTTTGCAATTAAGAATACTTTGTGTAATATATAAATGTCAGGTTATTATAATTTTTTTTTTTTTTTTTTTTTTTTTCTTTTTTTGCGATACGCGGGCCTCTCATTCTTGTGGCCTCTCCCGTTGCGGAGCACAGGCTCCGGATGCACAGGCTCAGCGGCCATGGCTCGCGGGCCCAGCCGCTCCGCGGCATGTGGGACCTTCCCGGACCGGGGCATGAACCTGTGTCCCCTGCATCGGCAGGCGGACTCTCAACCACTGCGCCACCAGGGAAGCCCTAGGTTATTATAATTTTGATTCTGTCAAGCATAACAGTGAATGTGAAATCACTTAGTAGAATTTTTTTTTTTTTTTTTTTTGCGGTACGTGGGCCTCTCACTGTTGTGGCCTCTCCTGTTGTGGAGCGCAAGCTCAGCGGCCATGGCTCACGGGCCCAGCCGCTCTGTGGCATGTGGGATCTTCCCGGACCGGGGCACGAACCCGTGTCCCCTGCATCGGCAGGCAGACTCTCAACCACTGTGCCACCAGGGAAGCCCAGTAGAATTTTTAATAACGTAAATTAAAATTTTTGCATGTGACTCTAAGTGATATAAGAAAATTATAGGTTAACTGCAGGGATGAATCCATTTAGAGTCATTGTTTATAGTCATAGAATGGAAAATATTCCAAAAGCAATTCAACCTATGATAGAATAATCCTCAACATTTTTCTCAGAGCTAAAATAAACATCTAAATAAATCTTGAATTATGTTCTATATGAATAATTATTTTGATATTAGTTTCACAAATGTTATTTTCACACCCAGTGTTAATTAACTTTTAAATCTACTAATTAAAACAGCAGAATCTCATGTTGTAATACAAATAGAGACAATTTTCTTCCCAGGGAACCAAGTTAACTCAGTATTCAAACTTAGAAACAGAATATAGACAAAAATATTAACCTTCCATTTCAGCCAACCTCTAATTAACACATGCATGACAAAGTAGATTAAACAAAATTCTTAAAACTGAATAACTCCATGCTTACAGATCATCAGCTCATGATGAAAAACAAAACAAAAATTGCTTAATTCTTGCATAATTGGACAAGTTAGGAACCAATGGTGGAAAAATTTTATGAAAACACAAATCAGTACACATTCTAATATTATCTCAATTAAACCTACACTTACTCATGTCTCTACCATCCTCCTTGTTTCCTCTAATTTGCAGAACCTCTTCCTTATTCATCATCCCTTGCCCAGTGACTGAGAATAGTTAGTTGGAGGATATCCTACCTGTCTTCTCATCTCAACCAATATCAATCAAACCAGGCAATATTTTAGGGACTGAAGATACAGGAGTGATCAGAAGTCCATATATCTGTCTTCATCAAGGTTATATTTTTACTCAAGTGATAGACATAAATAAATTAAAAAGAAATAAATAATGATCTTAAATCCTGAATCTTACTGTGCAAGCGTTATTTAACCAGTTATTTAACCTACTAAGCCTCAGACGTTTTTTAACCTATAAAATGGGAATAAAATTGCTTACCAATGGCTGTGTGTGTGTGTGTGTGTATGAACATATATACAAAAGAATATATATATATCTTCCTTAAGATAAAATGAGGAGACTTCCGGGGAAGATGGCGGGAGAGTAAGACGCGGAGATCACCTTCCCCCCCAGAAATACATCTACACGTGGAACAACTCCTACAGAACACCTACTGAACACTGGCAGAAGACCTCAGACCTCCCAAAAGGCAAGAAACTCCCCACGTACCTGGGTAGGGCAAAAGAAAAAGGAATAAACAGAGACAAAAGAATAGGGACGAGACCTGCACCAGTGGCAGGGAGCCGTGAAGGAGGAAAGGTTTCCACACACTAGGAGACCCTTCGCGGGCAGAGACTGCGGGTGGCAGAGGGCGAAAGCTTCGGAGCCACGGCGGAGAGCACAGCAACAGGGGTGGGGGGGGCAAAGCGGAGGGATTCCCGCACAGAGGATCGGTGCCGACCAACACTCACAAGGCCGAGAGGCTTGTCTGCTCACCCGCTGGGGTGGGCGGGGCTGGGAGCTGAGGTTCCAGCTTCGGTCGGTCGGAGCGCAGGGAGAGGACTGGAGGCGTGAACACAGACTGCAGGGGGTTAGTCCGCCATGGATAGCCGGAGGGAGGCCAGAGAAAAGTCTGGACCTGCCGAAGAGGCAAGAGACTTTTTCTTACCTCTTTGTTTCCTGGTGCGCGAGGAAAAGGGATTAAGAGCGCTGCTTAAAGGAGCTCCAGAGACTGGCGCAAGCCGCGGCTAAAAGCGCGGACCCCAGAGACGGGCGTGGGATGCTGGGGCTGCTGCAGCCGCCGCCACGAGGCCTGTGTGCGAGCGCAGGTCTCTGTCCATGGCCCCTTTCCGGGGAGCCTGTGAAGCCCGCCACTACTGGGGTCCCGGGATCCAGGGACAACCTCCCCGGGAGAGCTCACGGCGCACCTCAGGCTGGTGCAACGTCACGCTGGCCTCCGACGCTGCAAGCTTGCCCCGCCTCCACACCCCTCCCTTCCCCCCCGCCTGAGTGAGCCAGAGTTCCCGAAGCAGCTGCTCCTTTAACCCCGTCCTGTCTGAGCGAAGAACAGACGCCCTCTGGCGACCTACACACAGAGGCAGGGCCAAATCCAAAGCTGAGACCCGGGAGCTGTGAGAATAAAGAAGAGAAAGGTAAATCTCTCCCAGCAGCCTCAGAAGCAGCGGATTAAAGCTCCACAATCAACTTGATGCACCCTGCATCTGTGGAATACATGAATAGACAACGACTCATCCCAAATTGAGGAGGTGGAAGTTGAGAGGAAGATTTATGATTTTTTCCCGTTTTCCTCTTTTTGTGAGTGTGTATGTGTATGCTTCTGTGTGAGATATTATCTGTAGAGCTTTGCTTCCACCATTTGTCCCAGGGTTCTATCCGTCCATTTTTTTTTTAAATTTTTATCTTAATAATTATTTTTTATTTTAATAACTTTATTATATTTCATCATACTTTATTCTATTTTACTTTATCTTCTCTTTCTTTTTTTCCTACCTTCCCTCCTTTCTTTCTTTCTACTTCTACTATTTCTTTCTTTCTACTCTTTCTCCCTTTTATTCTGAGCCATGTGGATGAAAGGCTATTGGTGCTGCAGCCAGGAGTCAGTGCTGTGCCTCTGAGGTGGGAGAGCCAACTTCAGAACACTGGTCCACAAGAGACCTCCCAGCTCCACATAATATCAAATGGCGAAAATATCCCAGAGATATCCAACTCAACACCAGCACCCAGCTTCACTCAACGACCAGCAAGCTACAGTGCTCGACACCCTATGCCAAACAACTAGAAAGACAGGAACACAACCCCACCCATTAGCAGAGAGACTGCCTAAAATCATAAGAAGTCCACAAACACCTCAAAACACACAACCAGATGTGGACCTGCCCACCAGAAAGACAAGATCCAGCCTCATCCACCAGAACACAGGCACTGGTCCCCTCCACCAGGAAGCCTACACAACCCACTGAACCAACCTTAGCCACTGGGTGGACAGACATCAAAAACAACGGGAACTATGAACCTGCAGCCTGCAAAAAGGAGACCCCAAACACAGTAACATAAGCAAAATGAGAAGACAGAAAAACACACAGCAGGTGAAGGAGCAAGATAAAAACCCACCAGACCTAACAAATGAAGAGGAAATAGGCAGTCTACCTGAAAAAGAATTCAGAATAATGATAGTAAAGATGATCCAAAATCTTGGAAATAGAATAGACAAAATGCAAAAAACATTTAACAAGGACCTAGAAGAACTAAAGAAGAAACAAGTAACGATGAACAACACAATAAATGAAATTAAAAATACTCTAGATGGGATCAATAGCAGAATAACTGAGGCAGAAGAACGGATAAGTGACATGTAAGATAAAATGGTGTAAATAACTACTGCAGAGCAGAATAAAGAAAAAAGAATGAAAAGAACTGAGGACAGTCTCACAGACCTCTGGGACAACATTAAACGCACCAACATTCGAATTATAGGGGTCCCAGAAGTAGAAGAGAAAAAGAAAGGGACTGAGAAAATATTTGAAGAGATTATAGTTTAAAACTTCCCTAATATGGGAAAGGAAATAGTTAATCAAGTCCAGGAGGCACAGAGAGTCCCATACAGAATAAATCCAAGGAGAAATATGCCAAGACACATATTAATCAAACTGTCAAAAATGAAATACAAAGAAAACATATTAAAAGCAGCAAGGGAAAAACAACAAATAACACACAAGGGAATCCCCATAAGGTTAACAGCTGATCCTTCAGCAGAAAATCTGCAAGCCAGAAGGGACTGGCAGGACATATTTAAAGTGATGAAGGAGAAAAACCTGCAACCAAGATTACTCTCCCCAGCAAGGGTCTCATTCAGATTTGATGGGGAAATTAAAACCTTTACAGACAAGCAAAAGGTGAGACAGTTCAGCACCACCAAACCAGCTTTGCAACAAATGCTAAAGGAACTTCTCTAGGCAAGAAACACAAGAGAAGGAAAAGACCTACAATAACGAACCCAAAACAATTAAGAAAATGGGAATAGGAACATACATATCGATTATTACCTTAAATGTAAATGGACTAAATGCTCCCACCAAAAGACAGATTGGCTGAATGGATACAAAAACAAGACCCATATATATGCTGTCTACAAGAGACCCACTTCAGACCTAGAGACACATACAGACTGAAAGTAAGGGGATGGAAAAAGATATTCCATGCAAATGGAAATCAAAAGAAAGCTGGAGTAGCAATTCTCATATCAGAGAAAATAGACTTTAAAATAAAGAGTATTAGAAGAGACAAAGACGGACGCTACATAATGATAAAGGGATCAATCCAAGGAGAAGATATAACAGTTGTAAATACTTATGCACCCAACATAGGAGCACCTCAATACATAAGGCAAATACTAACGGCCATAAAAGGGGAAATCGACAGTAACACACTCATAGTAGGGGACTTTAACACTCCACTTTCACCAATGGACAGATCATCCAAAATGAAAATAAATAAGGAAACACAAGCTTTAAATGATACATTAAACAAGAGAGACTTAATTAATATTTATAGGACATTCCATCCAAAAACAACAGAATACACATTTTTCTCAAGTGCTCATGGAACATTCTCCAGGATAGATCATATCTTGGGCCACAAATCAAGCCCTGGTAAATTTAAGAAAATTGAAATTGTATCAAGTATCTTTTCCGACCACAACACTATGAGACCAGATATCAATTACAGGAAAAGATCTGTAAAAAATACAAACACATGGAGGCTAAACAATACACTACTTAATAACGAAGTGATCACTGAAGAAATCAAAGAGGAAATTAAAAAATACCTAGAAACAAATGACAATGGAGACACGACGACCCAAAACCTATGGGATGCAGCAAAAGCAGTTCTAAGAGGGAAGTTTATAGCAATACAATCCCACCTTAAGAAACAGGACACATCTCGAGTAAACAACCTGACCTTGCACCTAAAGCAATTAGAGAAAGAAGAACCAAAACCCCCAAAGTTAGCAGAAGGAAAGAAATCATAAAGATCAGATCAGAAATAAATGAAAAAGAAATGAAGGAAATGATAGCAAAGATCAATAAAACTAAAAGCTGGTTCTTTGAGAAGATAAACAAAATTGATAAACCATTAGCCAGACTCATCAAGAAAAAAAGGGAGAAGACTCAAATCAATAGAAATAGAAATGAAAAAGGAGAAGCAATAACTGACACTGCAGAAATACAAAAGCTCATGAGAGATTACTACAAGCAACTTTATGCCAATAAAATGGACAACCTGGAAGAAATGAACAAATTCTTAGAAATGCACAACCTGCCAAGACTGAATCAGGAAGAAATAGAAAACATGAACAGACCAATCACAAGCACTGAAATTGCAACTGTGATGAAAAATCTTCCAACAAACAAAAGCCCAGGACCAGATGGCTTCACGGGTGAATTCTATCAAACATTTAGAGAGTAGCTAACACTTATCCTTCTCAAACTCTTCCAAAATATAGCAGAGGGAGGAACACTCCCAAACTCATTCTATGAGGCCACCATCACCTTGATACCAAAACCAGACAAGGATGTCACAAAGAAAGAAAAGTACAGGCCAATATCACTGATGAACATAGATGCAAAAATCCTCAACAAAATACTAGCAAACAGAATCCAACAGCACATTAAAAGGCTCATACACCATGATCAAGTGGGGTTTATTCCAGGAATGCAAGGATTCTTCAATATATGCAAATCAATCAACGTGATACACCACATTAACAAATTGAAGGAGAAAAACCATATGATCATCTCAATAGATGCAGAGAAAGCTTTCGACAAAATTCAACACCCACTTATGATAAAAACCCTGTGGAAAGTAGGCATAGAGGGAACTTTCCTCAACATAATAAAGGCCATATATGACAAACCCACAGCCAACATTGTCCTCAATGGTGAAAAACTGAAAGCATTTGCACTAAGATCAGGAACAAGACAAGGCTGCCCACTCTCACCACTCTTACTCAACATAGTTTTGGAAGTTTTAGCCACAGCAATCAGAGAAGAAAAGGAAATAAAAGGAATCCAAATCAGAAAAGAAGAAGTAAAGCTGTCACTGTTTGCAGATGACATGATACTATACATAGAGAATCCTAAAGATGCTACCAGAAAACTACTAGAGCTAATCAATGAATTTGGTAAAGTAGCAGGATACAAACTTAATGCACAGAAATCTCTGGCATTCCTATACACTAATGATGAAAAATCTGAAAGTGAAATCAAGAAAACACTCCCATTGACCATTGCAACAATAAGAATAAAATATCTAGGAATAAAGCTACCCAAGGAGACAAAAGACCTGTATGCAGAAAATTATAAGACACCGATGAAAGAAATTAAAGATGATACAAATAGATGGAGAGATATACCATGTTCCTGGTTTGGAAGAATCAGTATTGTGAAAATGATCTACTACCCAAAGCAATCTACAGATTCAATGCAATCCTTATCAAACTACCACTGGCACTTTTCATAGAACTAGAACAAAAAATTTCACAATTTGTATGGAAACACAAAAGACCCCGAATAGCCAAAGCAATCTTGAGAACGAAAAACGGATCTGGAGGAATCAGGCTCCCTGACTTCTGACTATACTATAAAGCTACAGTAATCAAGACAGTATGGTACTGGCACAAAAACAGAAAGATAGATCAATGGAACAGGATAAAAAGCCCAGAGATAAACCCACCCACATATGGTCACCTTATCTTTGATAAAGGAGGCAGGAATGTACAGTGGAGAAAGGACAGCCTCTTCAATAAGTGGTGCTGGGAAAACTGGACAGGGACATGTAAAAGTATGAGATTAGATAACTCCCTAACACCACACACAAAAATAAGCTCAAAATGGATTAAAGACCTAAATGTAAGGCCAGAAAATATCAAACTGCTAGAGGAAAACATAGGCAGAACACTCTATGACATAAATCACAGCAAGATCCTTTTGGACCCACCTCCTAGAGAAATGGAAATAAAAACAAATATAAACAAATGGGACTTAATGAGACTTCAAAGCTTTTGCACAGCAAAGGAAACCATAAAGAAGACCAAAAGACAACCCTCAGAATGGGAGAAAATATTTGCAAATGAAGCAACTGACAAAGGATTAATCTCCAAAATTTATAAGCAGCTCATGCAGCTCAATAACAAAAAAGCAAACAACCCAATCCAAAAATGGGCAGAAGACCTAAATAGACATTTCTCCACAGAAGATATACAGACTGCCAACAAACACATGAAAGAATGCTCAACATCATTAATCATTAGAGAAATGCAAATCAAAACTACAATGAGATATCATCTCACACCAGTCAGAATGGCCATCATCAAAAAATCTAGAAACAATAAATGCTGGAGAGGGTGTGGAGAAAAGGAAACACTCTTGCACTGCTGGTGGGAATGTGAATTGGTATAGCCACTATGGAGAACAATATGGAGGTTCCTTTAAAAACTATAAATAGAACTACCATATGACCCAGCAATGCCACTACTGGGCACATACCCTGAGAAAACCATAATTCCAAAAGAGACATGTACCAAAATGTTCATTGCAGCTCTATTTACAACAGCCCGGAGATGGAAACAACCTAAGTGTCCATCATCCGATGAATGGATAAAGAAGATGTGGCACATATATACAATGGAATATTACTCAGCCATAGAAAGAAACGAAATTGAGCTATTTGTAATGAGGTGGATAGACCTAGATTCTGTCATACAGAGTGAAATAAGTCAGAAAGAGAAAGACAAATACCGTATGCTAACACATATATATGGAATTTAAGGGAAAAAAATGTCATGAAGAACCTAGGGGTAAAACAGGAATAAAGACACAGACGTACTTGAGAATGGGCTTGAGGATATGGGGAGGTGGAAGGGTAAGCTGTGAAAAAGCGAGAGAGGCATGGACATATATACACTACCAAGCGTAAGGTAGATAGCTAGTGGGAAGCAGCTGCATAGCACAGGGAGATCAGATCGGTGTTTTGTGACCGCCTGGATGGGTGGGATAGGGAGGGTGGGAGGGAGGGAGATGTAAGAGGGAAGGAATATGGGAACAGATGTATATGTATAACTGATTCAGTTTGTTATAAAGCAGAAACTAACACACCATTGTGAAGCAATTATACTCCAATAAAGTTGTAAAAAAAATTTTTTTCACTGAACAAAATTTTCACTTCCAAAGATAAAAAAAAAGAGATAAAATTAGCCTTCTTTAAAAGAGAATTATAAATCCCAATCAGATTGAGCAAGGAATCTAGTGTAGACAGAAATCAAGCTCATGGAAGTAAGCATATACTTTAATCAGATCTTGTGCTATAAATTTCCTTTGTTGACATGATGGAATATAAAGAAAGATATAAATTATGGATGATCCAGTGAGCAAAGAACCTTGTTATTTGACTACTTGAGCTGAGGCATAGAGCCCAGAAAAGTGAGAAAGTTAAACATCAAATAATATTTTACTGTAAGGCTGCTTTCTTAACCAGAGGGGTGCTGACTTAATTTGTGATATGATTTCTGCAGAACAAAAGAGATCACCCTGCCTCCAAATAACTTCCATGCCCAATATTCTACCAGAAGAAAGCCGATAGAAGTGATTTTCTTAGTTCTCTTAATGGTTTTAGGTCAGTTTAGGTTTCAAGATACACACAGTTACTAAATAAAGTTGCTTTTTAGGTTACAGGACATGAAAGAGACAAGGAAGGGTCAAATGTCACTGAAGGTGGAGACAGAACGGTACAGAAGATGTACTGCCTACATTGAACTTTTTAAATAGATGATCCTGTTTTAGTATCTGGCAGTGATCTAATTTTTCAGTGGAATGTGTCATAACTTACCCAACATAAATCAGACTACCGGCAAGTTCCAAGAACCTGCCAGGGGGGAAGTCAGAGGGTATAGCTGAATCTCTACATAATTTGAAGGAGTGGAAGAGCAGGCAAGAGTCGACTTGAAGCTGGGAGTGGCAGGACCAGGAAATAGAAGATGGGACTCGAGCAATGCATGTTGCTTCACCCATGCAAATCAGAAGATACTGCTGAGTCAAACCAGGCGTGAGCAGTTATATGGTACCCTGGGAAAATCCAGAAAAGCCAGGGAAACAATTATGTTAAGTTAGGAAGAGAGAGTCACTAAAGCAGGCTGGAAAGGGAAACAACCCATGTCAAACCAGGAGAAATATTGATGGTTGCACGGTAGCATAGAAAATGCATGAATAGGATCCACGTGATCTTGTGTTAGACACCGCATTGCTCCATCCCACTCATATTCTTGCTTATTCCATACAAAAAGGTCTTTAACATACCTTCTGGAATTTTTGTAATTATGACATATTATTCATGCTGCCCCAATATCTCAGAGTTCACTGACCTAAGTAAGACCACAGGGAAAAGAATTAAGTAGTTTTTTCTTTGTATTCCTAAATCATGATGGCAACAGTCCCCTCACTTGATTGGTAAAACGTAATGACCATGAAAGTGTAATGTCATCTAAGGTGTCTCACACGCTTCCCAAGTCAGTTTTCAGCTACCATCAGGATACAGGGTCTGTGGCCATTGCTGTGCTGGAAGGGTGACCATGAGCTCACAAGAGCCAGCTGTGCACATTTCTACCAAATCCATGTTTAATGAATTTACGTTGATAGCTTTAAATTGGCTATGATGGAAAAGACTACAAACCAGGGCTTTTTAATCCTCCCTGGAGAGCTGGTTGTCAAATATTACCAGCACACCACCAGGTTTGCTCTGGTCTTTCTTTCCACTAGCTCTCATTTGTGGCTTAATTCCACTGCTCATGAAGCCATTTGGAAAAGCCCAACCATTGCCACTGCTTACCGTGAGTTTAATAGTAATGTCAATAGTATTGTTTCCAGATGCATCAAAGGCTTCCAATCTTGGGACTGCCAGAACATTCCTGGATTCCATGCAAAGATGGGAAGAAGAATCTCCTACCTCAATTCTTCATTTTTGTCACCTAGGCTCTAAAAACTCTTAGTATTCCCATGGTTTCTTGGTCTATTTTATTGACTTCTCTGTGGTGTCTCAAAATGAATCCAACAAACAGTGAGGAGATAGATGGTATTCCAACCCTTCTCTGATTTGTTTTACCCCTTAAGGGCCTCATGCCAACTACCAAAATGTGGTTCTTCTTCCCCAAAGGCATATATATATATATATATATATATATATATATATATATATATATATATGAAACTATGGGAAGAGAGAGAGAAGTAATGTTGTCTGATGACAGGAGTGGCAGATGAAGTCCAACTTAGCCAAAAAGTAAGCATGCCATTTAAACTTATTTTTTTAAGTCATGCACCAATTGTGCTATACATATCTCTTTTGCTCCATTTCCCAGATTAACTCTTCATGCTTTTTCACCCTGCTCTTTGTTGTGGGAAATTAATACATAGGGGCTACCTCAATGGGTCCCTTTCCTCCTCACCTCCTGTTAAGTGTGGCCAAAGGAAGACACTAGCAGGAGATCTGAAGGTTGGATGGTCTTTTCTATATAGCTGCTCTCCCTGGGTTCTCATAACTGTTCTCTCCTGTGTCCCTTGTTCTAGGGTTAGAAACAGCTCCCTGCTGTTGCTAGTGTCAGGATACAGCACCATCCCTCACTGTTTTCCTAAAACCTCACCCTGTACCTTTTAAAAAAAATCCTTTCTATTAAAATCTCATCAATTATCCAGTTTGAGTATGCCATTCCTTATTCTGCTGGGTTCCTGGCTGCTATGCCAATTAAACTGTCATAGCCCATGGAGTTTAATGTCCTTCTCACTAGAAGTATTTCTATTTGGTATATTAATAAATGATATACTCATGTTGTTTCAACTATGGAAAAACAAGAAACCTAAGAATCATTCTGCCAAAAGTAGCGGTTTATTTGACCTTAATTATTGTACATCTACCTCACCTATAATTTTATGAAATCTTGTCAGAGTTTAGTAATTTTTTTCTGAATGCATAATTTCACTTGACATACATAGTTATCAAAGAGAAAAATCAAGGATAATGGAGGAACATTGAGGACACTGTAATATATGTAAAAATATTTTTGATGCATGTTGGTGTAAGAAAAATACAGCGATTTTATCAGGGTATTAAATATACAGTGATGAATTGAAACAAATAGGTTCCACTCCATGAACACTCTTTCTGTGTTCAGTTACATTACGGTGAATATCTGGTGACATAATTTTGGTTTAAAGTAGGGAGGTGTTAGAAAATCTACTCTCATGTTAGCAGGATCTTGAGTTTCACATTATTTGGCTGAAGAGTTTCTGGAAAAATATTTCCCTACTCACTTATTCTCAGAAAACCAACAATTGGAATAATTCCAATCAGGAATTAACCAGGAAACATTTCAGACTCTAACCCTCTATGCTCCAGGCCATCCTGAGTCAGTCATCCAGCTACAGTGCTGCTCCAAGGCTAACGCAGTCTTGAGAGTGAGAACGAGGGCATCCTTGCCCAGACTTGCAACCAGAGACTAGGAGAAAGGTCATGTGACATGCCTGACTTGTTGTGAAAATGTGGGAAGGAAATACTGGGTCATTTTATTGTTTCCCAATGACTGTATAGTTTGTACAACCTATGTATTCAACTGAATAAGGGTTATGTTAAAATTTCCTCTCCTTATAATTTCTACTATCTTACCTAATGACTCTAAAAATGTGATCTTGTAGCTCCATATTTAAATTTAGTTAAAAAATAATGTGATTAAAATGGGAAATAAACCCAAATGAGAAAAAGATAAATTAAAATATATACATATATATATATACTGTATATAAAATGGTAATATGTATACATGAAGGGGAAAAGACCTAAGTTATTACCTTACTCACTCCAACCATCAAAGGGCTTAATAATTTGGACATATTACGGCCTCGACACCTGTTTATTGAATTTAATGCAAATATTCGAAATAAAGTTAATATTGGATTGGCTATTTCTGAGAGAAGTTCCAAACTTAAGCATTTAGTTTTCTTTACACATACTGAAAAATTAATCTGCTTACAGAATCTTGGCAACTCCAAAAAATCCAATGACTCTCTCAAGGAACTGAAGATTACCTAAAATGGCTTGTCAGCAGAACCATGACACAAGTAATCATTGTGCCTGATGCTCCCTTGCCCAGAATTCTTCCTGATGAAATACAAGCTACCTGCCTTGTGTGATTAAAGGTATTAAGAGTGATGAAGAACATGGACAGGGTAAGAATTGCTTAGTTCTATGAAATTAATCCAAAATGTACATGAATTGTAATATTTAATGCTCATTATAAAAAAGATCTCTGATGTCTTAACATACCTTTAAAACCACTAATTCAAATATATCCTTTTACCTTCCCAAGAATTTCCACTCATGAGCTCTCAACTCAACAACAGCAATAATTCTAAAGAAAGTAAACGATCTACATTAATCAGGTATAAACTTGCCCGGGTTGTCATATATATTTAGCATGAGCAGTTTTGATGAGACTAGTTATGCTGCTGTTTCTTTAGAGTTGCCTTTAGGTTGACAGGTTAAAGTATTTTCTTGCTTCTCTTCAGCAAACAAGAAAACACATGTCTTTGTTGTTTTTGGTTTTTTTTTCACCAGGGGTAGGGTGGTAGGAAGGTGGGAAGAGTTCATGTATAGATCAAACATCAGAGATCATTGAACCAAGAAGTGTTAGGGCAAAGCTGAGAATCAGTACAGAGCCAAGGTTGTAGCAATAGTTTCTGACAAAATCAATGAGTGATTTGAAGACAGAAATGTTAGAATTTGTAGCAAAATTGATGATCTGGATCAGCAAAGCAAGACAGAAGACACTTCCAATCCAACTGCATTATTCAGGATGGGATAGGCTATATTGTATTAACAAAATGACCCCTGAAACCTCACCTGCTTAATATATAAAAGTGTATGTCTTGTTTACCCAAAGTCAGCTATAGTTTGATAGTTCTCCAGAGCAGTGCCCTTCCCAGTAGTACCACAGATACCTAGGCTCTTTTTATCTTCTAGGGCCACCATCAGAAATTCTCGTTTTCCAGGGTGGCTATGTTGGGGGAAAAGAGAGCTGAGGATTGTCTAGACTCTCACTGCTGAGACTTAAAAGTCGCATGTGTTCTAAGGCACAGACCATAAAACTCATCAAATATTCCAGGCTCTCTCTTACATTCCAGTCTCTATATAGTTAGTTCTGGACAATAAGACTACTTCCAGCCAATAGGCTATGAGCGGAAATGGCATGTCATCTCTGGAATGAGGCACTTCAGAGCCAGTGTGAGTTCTTCAAGCTTTCTCTTCCCCTGCCATGTGACTGCAGTTCCAAATGGTAGAGCTACAAGAAAAAAAAAAAAAAAAAAAGAACCTGATCCCTAAGTCACTGTTTAGAAGGGAGCTGCCCTAAAGAGCTACTGGACCTACAGATGGCTTTGTGTGGGCAAAAGCAGAGTAAAGTTGTACGTGCTAAGCCTTAAGATTTGGAATTTGTTTTCACAACATAACCCAGCCTATCTTTACTGATACTCCAGTGAAGATGAATACTTCAGAACTCAGCCCTTCAATGAAGAAAGTTATAATGAGCTTGGTTTCCTAGAATCCTACTACTGTTGAAAGATGAATATTACAACTCAAAGTTAACAGCATTGCATGAACAGGGATAAAGTTATGTGGCAAGAAATGTGTCTATCCAGTTTAGAAGCAGTGATACATTTTAAATATAACAGCTAGTTCTCCCAAGAACGGATTTTATCTTACCCCTAACCATTTTTTTTCACTTTCTTTTCAGAATCTAAAATAATCTAAGGGTTTTTTAACTGATGGCCAACAAATGTTTTCATAACAGACCTGAGTGACCATTTCCTCTCAGTAAAGGATAATAAACTTTCAGGCATCCAGTTCTCTTATTAAAATAGGTCTTCCCAATTGCCTTTTCTCACATATCAAAAGTAATTTCAAGTATTTTTTAATTGAGCATGATACAGATTACAGAAACTGTAGACTCATAATCTCACTCCCTATATAAAATATACTATTAATATTTTTCATGTGTTGGCTTCAGATTTTTTTTTTGTATTTGGAAGTATAAAGGGCCTGACCCTCTCTAAAATTGGAAACAATTCATGTTAGATAGTCCTAGGAGAAACAAGGCTATAAAACTATTTTTACTACCTTTGCAGATTTTAGTTTAAATATAAGTTGTACATAGTTTGAAATTACTTAATTGGAAACAGACATCCTTGCCTCTTGGTTGGGCCAAACCTCATGACTGGGAAATGTACAGCAAGAGAAACCATGAAAGTACATTATAAATTTTGCTTTGAGTTTTGAATCCTTTGGTTTCAGTCAAGGTACATGAAGTCAGGTTTATGACTAAGAAAGCCACTTCCTCCCTCTCATGCAATGAATCGGAGGCAACAGGCAGTTAGCTAGAGCTCAGCATATCAGAGGGAGGATTGCTAAGCGGTCAAATACTCTCTTTTAAAGACAATAGCACGGGTGCTTCCCTGGTGGCTCAGTGGTTGAGGGTCCACCTGCCAGTGCAGGGGACGCAGGTTCGTGCCCCGGTCTGGGAGGATCCCACGTGCCGCGGAGCGGCTGGGCCCGTGAGCCATGGCCGCTGGGCCTGCATGTCCGGAGCCTGTGCTCCGCAGCGGGAGGGGCCACGGCAGTGAGAGGCCCGCGTACCACAAAAAAAAAAAAAAAAAAAAAAGACAATAGCAGGAAACAAAATGTCCAAGTACTACTTTAAATTTATAGAACTATTACAAACCTAGGAATTTTTTTTAACACTCAAAACATAAAAAAGAAGTCTTAAATATATCTCTTATAGAAGAAATGGAAAATCAGTCATGTTATGAAGTGATTAGTAATAAAAAATTTCTCCCCTTGCTTATAGAATTTCTTTAATAATTGATTTTATATATATTATTCTTTTGAACATGTCACTCTTTATTACGGTACAGGAAAAAAATTACAGGTGAATATTCAGAATCTCTTGTATCTCTCACATATCAGGAGGATTTTTTTTCTTTGTTTCCATAATCTGGGGCTTTGTTGGGCAGCCTGGAATAGGGGGTGAAGGACGAGACAGTAAGAACAGTAAACTGAAACCCATTCGATTGATCTTCACTGCTCAGGGCTGGGAGTTATTCTTTTCTAAAGAAAGAGTGAAAGGGCAGGGATGGGAGAGACAAGAGGTTGGGTTAAAGGAAAATTTTTAAAGATTTTAGAAATAGAGGGAGAAGATTGGGATTAAGTTGCCATACTGTGATGAGTGGGTCTTTGGGGTGACTGAAAGATAGATGAAGAGGATTTTTATGTTGGGTTTTGTGTTATGAATGGAAATCTTCTCTTCCAGAGGATTCAGTAAAAATTAAAGAATCTCTCTCCCAATTAGAGATGATTTTTCTCAATAAAATGCTGAAATGGGCCAAAGAGTGACCAGCTTCATAGGTTGTTCTGACTTTTAACAAGATATTTTAATTATCTAGAAAAAAAAAGTTAACCAGACATCATTTTGCTATACAAAGCCAATAGGAAAACAACAAATAATGATTGATCAATGTGGTCAATCACTTAAAGAAAATTCTCAAAATAACAGACTGGGATCAGAACATATATTTCAGAGAGGAATGCTTCCCCTTAGAAGTATGAGAAAGCATGTCTAACAGGAGCTTAACAATGGTGGGATGCTTTTCTTATATCACAAGAAATCTGAAAATAAGCCTCTGTTGGCATTTGTTCAGCAGCTCAATGATGACAGACCTAGCATCTCTGTTACTTTCTTTACTTTTCATGATTGAAATGTGTCTGTCACTTAACAGTGGCAGGTCTTTGAGATGAGAGAAAAACTGGTTTGATGCTTCTAGCTCATGGCAAAGAAAGAGGATGACATAGGAAGTAGAGTGGCCCCAAAAAGGAGGCTTGGGGAAGACAGCAGAAAGGCTTTTGTGTAGTTCAGTGTTACCTACTTCAAGTTTGATTTCTAGGGGTGTCGCACAGAGAGCAATATTTTTGTTTTTTAATGATTCTCCTGTGACTATCCTCACTATTCAGATATTTCCAGTTAGTCTGGTTAATATGGTTAATACCAGGTTGAAACCAGAGTCAGGAAATAAGGATGTATCTGGGCTCTGAGGCATAACTTACTCCTTCTATCCACCGTCTTCCTGAAGTAAAAATCGTTTCACAAAGCAGTTTTGATATAAGCAATTTGGCATATATTTGTACCACTAAAAATCTCAGGTTTTTTAATTCTAAAAATGAGCTGCCTTATGGATAGTAACAGAGGGGAAAGTTGTATATTCAAGGACTCTATTGGCTATATGAAGTAGCTGGTATATTTTATAATCTTAAAATCTCTAACAACATAAAGAAAAGGAAGTTTGGTTTTTGTTTTTGTTTATGCCGTACACTGGTCTCTCACTGTTGTGGCCTCTCCCATTGCGGAGCACAGGCTCCAGACGCGCTGGCTCAGCGGCCATGGCTCACGGGCCTAGCTGCTCCGTGGCACGTGGGGTCTTCCCAGACCGGGGCACGAACCCGTGTCCCCTGCATCAGCAGGCGGACTCTCAACCACTGCGCCACCAGGGAAGCCCCCAAAAGGAAGTTTTGTAGGGAAAGATTGAGTTTAATGTGGGTCATGACTCAAAACTTTTATATTTCCACCTGGATGGAATTTGAAAACTTGAGAGATTTCCATCAGAATAAAGTCAACATAACTTATGCCACCTACTTAAATGTGCCTTCAAGTATGTTTGAAATAATGCAATAGATTATAGCTTAAAGCATCCCTCATTTTGTGCAGCATCACCTTTCTCTATGTACTGTTTTGGTGCCTGGAGTGGCTCTAGTCAGCCCCTGTTCAATGAATATGAGCATCTTTGATCTGAGACATTACAACCCTGGGCCATAATGAGGAAGTATTCATTAGGAGTGTTTTTATTTTCCTTACTGTGTGGGATTTATTACTGATCTCTCATTTAGGGTTGGTCTGAGAGTAGACCTTGATCACTTCCAGATACCTTCCCATCAACGTTTTTCACCTGAGTTTACTTGTCTCTTTTGAAGTTGAAGAGCTGGGAGTGCCCTGCATGGATAGATTTGGCATCAACAAAAAGCTGAGTTTTTTCAGGTGGTGCATTGTAAGGAAAGAAAAGAATACAACTGTGGAAAAAGGTATTTTGTTATACAATATGCAAATGTTTATATTACCTTGTAGAACAGGTTTGATAAAACACACCCCAAACCAAGAAGAATAACATACACATAGCTTATTCTTCCTACTAATTCTAGCACCATAAAGAATGTGTTTCCATTTCCTTATCATTACAGAGGGTAAAAAAAGTTTTTGATGCTATACTGATAAAATTGAAAGATGACAAGAATTGTTATAATCTAAAAATGGTAAGAATAGGAATAAATCATATACAAAGAGGTGTTCTAATATATTAAGCCAACAAAATATAATGTTTTCCAAAAATGTAAATATTCTTTTATTTATTATTGATAATGATGAAAGTAATAATAGCTACTTTTTATTAAATGGCTTAATAAATATCTAATGACATGAATTTTATTTAATTTTTATTTATTTATTTATTTATTTGCGGTACACAGGCCTCTCACTGCCGTGACCTCTCCGGTTGCGGAGCACAGGCTCCAGAGGCACAGGCCCAGCGGCCATGGCTCACGGGCCTAGCCACTCTGCGGCATGTGGGATCTTCCCGGACCGGGGCACGAACCCGTGTCCCCTGCATTGGCAGGTGGACTCTTAACAACTGCGCCACCAGGGAAGCCCTATTTATTTTTTAAAACCACTTTATTTAGGTATGATCATCATACAAAAAGCTGTAGATATTTAATACAACTTGATGAGTTTGGGAATAAGTTTACACTTGTGAAAACATCACCACAATCTATGCCATAAACATATCCATCACTATCCAAAGTTTCCTCATATAAATTTCAGTTTTACATTAGCCCATTTAATCCCCACACCAACTTTAAGACGTAGGCATTTCTTTTACTCTGAAGGGAGTGATCGTTTGCCTCAGGTCAAACTCATTGAATGTTGTAGAACTAGGAATGAAACTCAGGTTTTTAATACTTCAAAGTATAATTATTTAACATCTATTATTTTTTTTTGTCTCTCAAACTTTAGAATGTATCCAAAGAAAATAATTTTAAAAAGAACAAATATGCATATATACCTGCATTTATATGTATATATATGCAGGCATATTTCAGCATTATTCATAATAGAAAAAAAGCTGAAGTCATTAAAATTAATGAAGAGTGTATCAATAAGTAAAAATGCTTATAGTAGGATGATGAATTTTAAAAGCTCATTGTACAGGGCTTCCCTGGTGGCGCAGTGGTTGAGAGTCTGCCTGCCGATGCAGGGGACGCAGGTTCGTGCCCTGGTCCGGGAAGATCCCACATGCCGCAGAGCGGCTGGGCCCGTGAGCCATGGCCGCTGGGCCTGCGCGTCCGGAGCCTGTGCTCTGCAACGGGAGAGGCCACAGGAGTGGGTGGCCCGCGTACCGCAAAAACAAACAAACAAACAAACACACAAAAAAGCTCATTGTACAAAAGATAGGTGATCCACAGCAATAAACAATAACTCTACTTCTGTGGATAGAGATTTAGAGATGTATAAATAAAAGAAAAACATTTATGAGGGTGAAGTATATACAAGGCATTTTAAGATATCACACAAGGCTTTCACTGTTTTATATTTGGACAATGGATCAAAAATAGATATAAAGGCTAATTGTCTTCTTTTTTTAGATGGACTGATTTATTTTTATTTATTTATTTATTAAAATTTTATACAATTTTTAAAATTTACTTTCCATTTACAGTTATTACAAAATATTGGCTACATTCTCTGTGCTGTACAATACATCCTGGAGCCTATCTTACACCTAGTAGTTTGTACTTCCCACTCCCCCACCCCTATATTGCCCCTCCTCCCTCCCCACTGATAACCACTAGTTTGTCTCTGTATCTGTGAGTTTGCTTCTTTTTTGTTATATTCACTAGTTTGTTGTATTGTTTTAGATTCTACATATAAGCAATATCATATAGTATTTATCTTTCTCTGACTTATTTCACTCAGCATAATGTCCTCCAAGTCTATCCATGTTGCTGCAAACGGCAAAATTTTCTTCTTTTTTATGGCTGAGTAGTATTCCATTTTGTGTGTGTGTGTTTGTGTGTGTGCATGTACCACAGCTTTTTTATCCATTCATCTGTTGATGAACACTTAGGTTGCTTCCATGTCTTGGCAATTGTAAACAATGCTGCTATGAACGTTGGGGTGCATATATCTTTTTGAATTAGTGCTTTTGTTCTTTTTCAGCTATATACCCAGGAGTAGGATTGTTGGGTCATACAGTAGTTCCATTTTTAGTTTTTTGAGAAACCTCCATACTGTTTTTCACAGTGGCTGCACCGATATACATTCCCACCAACAGTGTATGACGGTGCCCTTTTCTCCACATCCTCGCCAGTATTTGCTATTTGTGTTCTTTTTGATGATAGCCATTCTGACAGGTGTGAGGTGACATCTCATTGTGGTTGTGATTTGCATTTCCCTGATGATTAGCAATGTTGAGTATCTTTTCATGTGCCTGTTGGCCATCTGCACTTCCTGTCTGGAAAAATGTCTATTCAGTTCTGCCCGTTTTTTAATCAGGTTGTTTGTTTTTTTGATGTTGAATTATAAATTAGATTTAAAATTTCCAAATCATTTTAAATATTTTCATTTCTTATATATTATGAGACTAATAAAAATATTATGACATATCTTATAAATTATCTTATTGAAGATCTCTGATTGTAGATAACAATGAATTCTTTGTATTACATTGTGAGAGAATATATTAAACGAAGTTGATGATGTAATCATTAATACTAAAAATAGAAATAAAATATTTTCTCAGTGCTAAGGTAGCTTTTCTCTTTCATATTTTAACTTTTTTGAAGTTGGGATGCACCTTGTAATCTATGTAAATATTTACTGCAGGTTATGAGACATAATTTTTTATAACATATGAAATATTATATCAAGTAAACCTTTGGTATATGTTAGACACTGTACTTGACTTAAAAGTGGTATGGGGCCTCCCTGGTGGCGCAGTGGTTGAGAGTCCGCCTGCCGATGCAGGGGACACGGGTTTGTGCCCCGATCCCGGAGGATCCCACATGCCGCGGAGCGGCTGGGCCCGCGAGCCATGGCCGCGGAGCCTGTGTGTCCGGAGCCTGTGCTCCGCAACGGGAGAGGCCACAGCAGTGAGAGGCCCGCGTACAGAAAAAAAAAAAAAAAAAAAAAAAGTGGTATGAAGTGAGGCAAAGATCATCGGGTTTAGAGATGTAACAAATTTCTACAACTAGACACATTAGTAACTAAGACTAACAAGCAAAACCTTGAACTAGCTAATAACTTTTTTCATAAACAGGAATTTTGGGGAGGCTATAATTATAGCACATTGGTATGAGTAAAAACTCAAGGCAGGAATCTTTGTCTTGTTCGTGGATATAGCCCTGTAGCAGCTGGCATGCAATTAGAGACTCAAAGTGTAAATGTTGAGTGAATATTTGAGCTGCTCAGAATTTTACAAAGTTCTAAATATTTAAGTCAAATTAGATAACAACAGCAAGTACAAATATATATCTTTTGTACCAGGCCAAGTTCTAGGTGCCCGTCTCATATGAACTCACTTATACTTGTCAACCTTATAAAGTAGGTGCTGTTTTTATTCCCATTTGATAGGTGAGGAACCAGAGGCTTTAAGCAACCTGCCCAAGGTCACACAGCTAGTAAATGTTGGAACTGGTATTTGAACTCAAGCCAGATATCTCTGAGTTCTGTGCTCTTCAACAGTGCACTACACTGCCTCTGTAGGATTTTAAGGATTATCTAATCTATATTCAAACCTCACCTGAGATCTCAAGCATTATTGACACAATTTGTTAGATTAGATCTTTATTCTTTCAATTCCCAGTCTCATATTTCTGCCTACTACGTCAAAGGTGAGGCCGACAATCCAAGCACGGGGATTGGTGGTGGTGGTCGTCTTTGTGATTAAAGGTTAGGTGTTTTGCAGTTTTAAACAAATAATAAAATTACTATAATAGTATTTAACTATTTTTTTGCTGCCCTGCAAGGCTTGAGGGATCTTAGTTCCCCAACCAGGATCAAACCCATATCCCCTGCAGTGGAAGTGCAGAGTCTTAACCACTGGACTGCCAGGGAAGTCCCTGTTTGACATGTTATGGCTCAGGTTAAGCAAAAGTTGTTGAACAAAAATCAAAACAGGGCTTCCCTGGTGGCGCAGTGGTTGAGAGTCCGCCTGTCGATGCAGGGGACACGGGTTCATACCCTGGTCCGGGAAGATCCCACATGCCGCGGAGCGGCTGGGCCTGTGAGCCATGGCCGCTGAGCCTGCGCTCCGCAACGGGAGAGGCCACAACAGTGAGAGGCCTGCGTACCGCCAAAAAAAAAAAAAAAAAAAAAATCAAAATAGTATTGATTTGGAGGTTACATGGTAAAATTAGGACAAGATCCCACCTATAATAAACAAAATCAAAGTGTAGGAGTTGCCAATAATATTAATAGTATCTTTAAAATAAGTTCATTATCATATAATGAGTTTTTAGCAAATAATTATATCAATACACATACAAAAAACTTATGAATAATGACTCCATTTAAACAGAGCTTATGCTTGTTACATGTTTCTTATTAAAATGTATTTTGCATGCAATTTTCAAGAATTAAATGAAATTATTCAATAACTCACCTTCCTTTTTGATAGCAGAGTGTTAGCAAATAAGACTCAGCTTAGCTTTTGAACAACATAAACTGCTGGTTATCTTGATTAATAAAAGGTTTAGGTTTAAGGAACCTTTCTTTATACCTCAAAATGCAATTATAAGGCACTATAATTGTGTCAGACACTGTAGTAAATGCAGAATCAATATCATGAACAAAGCCACAGAGGGGATATGCAGACAGATTCTGTTTATTCCCTAGTCAGCTTCTTAATGATTCAACCTCTTAATCTCTGTGCATTTCCTGATATTCTAGACAGGTGACAAGACCACCACCTAAGGTTCCCAGAACATTCTGCTGTAGGCCAGGCCCAACCAGGTCAGAGAAGAATGGCAGGCTCTTCTTAACATAAAAATAACAGATTCTTTGAATGACATCAGCACCTTTAGCACATGGTGAAATTAAGCAAGATTTTGTTCTCAAGTGCAGACCATGAGAATGAGGAAAAGGAAACTTATCTCTGAGAAGAGAATAATCCCATGTACTTGGCATATACCAGCGACTGGGCAAACAGCTGATTGGAGGAGTAGTTTAGGAGAAGAGAAAATTACATGGGAATTAGAGTCAAAAACTTGGGTTCAAATGTCAAATTAAGTACCTTTTAGTAGTGTGAGCCTGAAGAAGTCTCCCATCTTCCCTAGGTAGTGATTCCTTCACCAGTAAAATTTGATTAATAAAACCAACTGTGAAGATAATTTTTGAGAATTAAATAAGAATATGTCTAAGTGTTTAATATAGAGCCTGTATGTAGTAGATGATAAAAAATTTTAGATGAATCCTGAAAACATCATATTAAATTTTTAAAAGTTGGTTTACATGTCATATGGGCCTTTCTTCTCCTACTTTTAAATTTTTCCATTTTTCTCTCAATTTTTGCAGATGACAAAGGATGTGCACCAAATGCAACATAAACACAAATAATCAAACAAATAGGGTTTATGAGAAAAGCAGAGAAGATGAAGGATGTACATGTTTTCTATCATACCTATGCTATGGTACGTAAGTGCTAATAATCTACCATTGACCTAATTTATTTTCTTGCATTATAACACATTTTCTGTTAAAAAATTATAATATGCACTATCACATGTCTTATGGTACTCTTTCTTAGGTATTTATCTGATTGACCTACTGACATATTTAGCAGTCAAAATCTATAGTTTTTATTTTGACAAAAGATACCACTGATGTACAGGTCCTCATAGAAAACAAATTTGCCTTTGCACCCTCATGCTGCAGTGGCAGGTGACAGCTCCCCCTACTGACCAACAGTGTAGAGGAAAATATGCACATCTGATCATATGTGCGTACGCTAAAAGCTACTAAGAACTTAATTTATGGGTCTATAGGTGGGAAGACATCTAGACAAATACACACACACATATGCATGCAAGCACACACACAAAAACGCTATCTGCATGCATGCACACACAAAAAATTCACGTTTTCACTCCTGTCCCATATGCATAGGCTTGACAAATGCTGAGCATATGGAGAACCAGTTGACAGAATTGAACGGCATCTTCTTTTTGTGCGTAGCAGGAGTACAATCCAGGTGGACTAATGTAGGCATTTAATAATAGCTATGTAAACCTGCATCCCAGGCACCAAGACATTATTTATTTATTTATTTAGAAGTTATTTATGTTTAATGCCTAAGAGTCTGAATGCACAATCTACCAGTATAGAAGTACTGGTGGGCAATACAATGCATTAGAGCTATGTACAATGCACAGTTTAGTATCAAAACCTTTCTACACTGTAGAGATTTACAAAATTATTAATGACATCAAACACTAAGCACTTAAGACACCAGTTTTTTTTCTGCTACCACATTAGGAACATCAATGGACAGTCCATTTCAACTTACATCATCCATCCATTTCTAGTATGAAATTAATTTTCTGCTTATACAATAAAGTTTATCTACACAGTTCTCTTGATTGTGATCTATAGCAGCAAAGGCATAGTACATCGGTACTCAGGAATCAATGATGCCTGCATTAAGTTTAAATGTAACTATTTTTTCATATTCTTTTATTAGTTTCTAACTGTGTCAGACTCCTTTTAATTTATTGAACTATTCAATCAATGTTCATTAGACATCTACTCTGGGCCAGGCAGTATGCTAAGTGCTGGGTATGCGGCAATGAGCCAACCAAACAAAATCTCTTCCTTCATGGAGATTACATTCTAGTGGGGAGAAATGAATGTCCTCACTAATTCACACTCAGTCTCTGTCTTCAATGTATAAAATGTTTCATATACGGAACAGTGAGTATTCATCATTCCCTTAATGAAGTTTGGAAATGTGAGTTTTGATTGTCTTATGATGGCCTAGACACTGTAGTCGACCTGTTCTTTAATAAACTTCTGGCTCTATTTCTAGTTTGTTGCTGATGCTTTTAAATGGGCCCCAAAATGCTAATAGATAGACACCTTATGAAAATCAGATATTGTGAAATAAAATATGTGAAATCAGTGGTGCTCACGATATGGAACTCAGTGGGAGATGTGCGTGCATAAAAGAACTTACTACTGGGCTTCCCTGGTGGCGCAGTGGTTGAGAGTCCGCCTGCCGATGCAGGGGATACGGGTTCGTGCCCCGGTCTGGGAGGATCCCATATGTCACGGAGCGGCTGGGCCCGTGAGCCATGGCCGCTGGGCCTGCGCGTCCGGAGCCTGTGCTCCGCAACGGGAGAGGCCACAACAGTGAGAGGCCCACATACCGCAAAAAGAAAAAAAAATAAAATAAAAAAAATAAAAAATTTAAAAAATGTTTTGAATTCAGAACACAATGATAAAGAAAAATTTATTTTAAAAAAATCTTAAAAAGCAAACCCTTGTGATGGCATTAGACCCACCCAGATAGTCCAGGAAAATCTCCTTAATTTAAGCAGCTGATCAGCAACCTTAATTTTATCTGCAACTTTAGTTCCCCTTTGCCATGTAACCTAACTTATTCACAGGTCTGGGGGATTAGGACATCCAATGGGAGGACATCTTTCAGATGCCACTATTCTGCCTACCACAGAGACAGTAGGTGAGAAGTACTTAATTTCTTAATAAGAAGTCAGTTGAAAAAACCCATATAGTGAAACTTGAATTAAAACTTTCAACCTCACCTCCAGATTATGGGGTGATTTAATAGCTCATTTTGGTCACCTACTGTCTGACCAAATACTACAGCTGAATGGATCATCTCTATGTTAATTCACTCAAGTTATATTCTAGCATGCAGACATAATTTTAATAATATTCCCTAGATTTTTTTTTGTCTCAAAAACAATCATATATAAAGATAACAATGTTTGGGCTTCCCTGGTGGCGCAGTGGTTGGGAGTCCGCCTGCCAATGCAGGGGACGCGGGTTCGTGCCCCGGTCTGGGAGGATCCCACGTGCTGCGGAGCGGCTGGGCCCGTGGGCCATGGCCGTTGGGCCTGTGCGTCCGGAGCCTGTGCTCCGCAATGGGAGAGGCCACAACAGTGAGAGGCCCACATACCGCAAAAAAAAAAAAAAGATAACAATGTTTAAATAATGGAAAATCCATTGTTCTGCCCTTCTCCTTTTAGCTTCTTCCAATGTATATAGGCTCTGATGAAGAAAAATGACAAATTTATGGAAAGAAAGAACATTTCCTTCAGCAAGCAAAGAAAATGGAAAAATAGGAGAGAGAAAAGGTAGGTTGAACAAGTGTACTTTTACCATTCATAGTTTGGGCCTGATGGAGTTTCAGTTCGAAGCTTTTATTGTATCCTTGCTCTGTCATGGCCCAAAGTTTCATTTGCAGTTTTTGTGAATAATAACCCGTCATTTTTTCAATCACAATTTATGAAGCAAAGTGCTAAATTCTAGGATTGTAAAGAGGAACGAGACAGGGAGAAGACATAAAGACATATAATTTCAGTGCAGTAAGGGAAGTATGTTAAGAGAGATATTTGTGGATTATTTAAAGGAGCACTAAGAAAGTGTATCTAACACATCCTGGAGAAGAAAAACAAAGACAGATTCAGGAATAGCTTCCAAGCAGATAAATGCCTGAGCTGAGTACTAAAGTATACGGGGTAGAAGTGGAGCAGACATTCCACGCTCAAGGAAAACCATGAAAAGAAATGTGAGGAAGCCCATAGTGTAGCAGGAACTCTAAGTATCTCCTTGTCACCATGGTCAACTTCTTTCCACTCTTCAAGATACACTTCACAAACCATCCCCTCTGAGAAATCTTCCCTAACCAGGCTTACGTAATCAAACCTCATTACCATAGCTCCCTATTTACTTCTTTATTGGTATTTATTACAGTCTTTAATGATGTTAATGCATGTGTTTAGCATTTTGCTTCTTTTCTCCCTCACTAGAATGTATAATAAACTCTACCAGACACTCTCTCATCAGTGCATTTTTCTAAAGTTTTTCATTAATGAAATATCTGCAGTGATTTTAATGATAATTTCTTGTAAGTTTCTTTCTTATTCTTCCTCTTTTTTCAGCTTCCCATGAATAGCAAGAAATCAGAGTGGAGCTGGGAAAAAGTCCAGAAAAATGTGAAACTTGCACATGGCCATCCAAATGCAAGAGTGTCCCCAGGGAAGATGATTTCCTGGGATTTGGATGTAGACACAGAAAAAGAGAGTATAAACAAGCTTGGAAATGTAATCCTTTCTCACGGCTTTAGAATAAATAAAATAATTTTTAACAACATTAATTTGGTGGCCTTCAAGTAAATATCCTTCCGATATTTGAATTTGTAATGCAAGACAGTGTATAAAAAAATTGAAAACATCATGTTTGATATCCAGAAGGAATACATTTGAAGGCATCTATTTCATGGAAACCCAAATGTATATATGCCATTTTCTTTTAGAGATCTTTTTTTTTTTTTTCTCTCAAAAGACTTTTAAAAAATCACAGTGTCATGTTGAGAGGTAGGTTCTGGCTTTTAGGTAAAGTGCATTAACTAGCTAAGTGACTAAATTCATACTGTACCACAGTTGAGAATCTTCAAAACTATATCTTTAAAAGCGAAGATCTATTCTTTCTGACTTTTGTAGGAAACAGCCAGATGTGTATCTTTTAATTTAGAGTTCTACCAAATCACTGGTTATCTACCAAATCACTGGTTATAACTAAGACACACACACACACACACACACACACACACACACTACATACTCATGTCTTCCTAGGCTGGAAATAAGGATTTAGTTGTCTAAGATTATAGTTTTCATTTTCCTTTCTTTCCAGCATCTGGTAGCTTAGAGTCAGACACACAGCAGTAACATAAGGCAGACTCGATGAAGGCTCAGCCATAATGTCCCTCTAGGCTCACAACCACAGCATCTAAATTATTTTTCAGGTAGAACAAAATGTTTCCTATACCTAAGTTCACATGAGAGATGTTTTCTTTTCACTTTTTTATTTAGAAAAAAATTGGTAAAATTTACATATAAGTAAGAAGCATATATCTCAAACAGACCTTCTTAGGATTAAAAGGAAAAGGAAAAAAACCCTTTTATCTTACTAAGATACTTTTGTTGAAAAACAGAACACTGCCTTAGGTCTAAGAAAGAAATAAAAATAAACACACAATTATGTTTATTCCCGGTTGCACTGGACAAAATCAGAATGGTAGAGCCAGCCAAGCCAGAGGCAGTAATCTTCTTAATCAAGATTATTCTTTAAGACTACAGAAAAACTGGGAAGACATTTCATTTGCATTCTTTTCTTTTTGCCCCCCTCAATGACTGGTGTTAAAATTGATCTTCAATTACTAATGTAATTATTCATTTTCAGTGGTGAAATGTAATCATTAGTTGTCTCACAAATTGCTATTAGTTCCCTTGCTATATTTAAATTTTTAAATTCATTTCAATATAATGAATATTTATTTTATTCTTACTATCACAAACATTTCAGATTTACTTCCTTGTTTGCAATATTCCCATCTGTAAGCAACATCCTAGTTATAACCTTAACTGTTAAGAATGTTTCCTATCCTGGAACTGTACATACTTATCTCTAATACAAGAGGGAACATGAAAAGAACTTTAAAAGAGGTAGAAGTTTTATGAAAGTAATCACATTATAACTGAATAGTGTTTCCAAAGATATATATAGTATCCCGCAAATGCATCTTCAAATAAACTGAATATTTCTCTGCTTTGTTAAACTTTATAGCACCTGATAAGTCACCATGGATTCCATAGGAAATATTTCAAGATGACTTGAAAATTAATGAGTTAGTAAGCTAGGTTCAAAGCTTAAGAAACCCATGAAAATGTTGAGGAACACTTAACTTTTGACTTTGCAAGCCTTGGAAGAGAATTTTATGACAAAAATTAAACTAAAATAGTATGCAATTATAAACATGAGTTTTAATTTAACTTATTTTTATCACCTCAAACTCATACTCTCATTCCACATTTCTTTAAAGCACTGATATTTCATACCATCCTAGCAAATTAAATAAGAGGATAGTTGGCTGAGATCATTTGAACTCAATGGTAACGAAATATCAACTGTAAATATAAATTTTGACTTACAGGATATGTAAAAATATGACTCCCACTGGCTATAACATTAATTGCCAAAAATCTAGAACTTTTAAGAGTTTATACAACTAAAATTTATGGTGATACGCCCCTAACATTTAGACCATTATTTAAAATAATTAGTTACGTGTTCTTTATGGAAGAATGACTTTATTTCTAGAAGACAAATGGATAACTCAGTGGTAGATATGGTGTATATTTTTCTTTCATGATACTTGTGGATAGCCAAGATCCAGGGAAAGAATATAGTGGGAAAGTATCTTAGAATTATGATTGAAAATACAAAATTTTTAAAGACATTTTTAAGATTTAAAACACTACACATGATTACATATCCATTCATTCCACATTTATTTATTAAGTTAATGTTGGCTATCCTCTAGAGATACTTCAGTTAATAAAATGTTCTTTTTATACTTACCCATTCTGTTTCTTGCCCGTTTAGAGTACAGGTAGAAACTTTCTGTGAAACATATTTACAAATAGCCTTTAAAAGTCTGGTTTAAAAAAAAAACAAAAAACAGGGCCTCCCTGGTGGCGCAAGTGGTTGAGAGTCCGCCTGCCGATGCAGGGGATACGGGTTCGTGCCCCGGTCTGGGAGGATCCCATATGCCGCGGAGCGGCTGGGCCCGTGAGCCATGGCCGCTGAGCCTGTGCGTCCGGAGCCTGCGCGTCCGGAGCCTGTGCTCCGCAACGGGGGAGGCCACAACAGTGAGAGGCCCGCATACCGCAAAAAAAAAACCAAAAAAAAAAAAAAAAAAAAAAAAAAAAACAAAGACAAAAAACAAAACAAAAAAAACCAAATAGCCTTTAAAAGTCTGGTATTGAGTTTTATAAGTTATTCTTAGAGCTGTTTTTTTCCCCTCAAATAAGCACTCAGTTACTTGAAAAGAATTAACTGCAACAGCAACAAACCCCTCAATTTATACAGTTTTAAACAATTTCCCACAAATTTCTGGAACATTAAAAAAATATTTTCAAAACACATATCTCAAAATTTAAAGTATATGTTACTTCATACAGGATTCTTTGCTTTTTATAAGTATATTTTATTGCTGCTTTTTAGCACATGATGACATAATACTGTTTGCTAATATATTCTATTTATTTGAAAGGATGTTCAGTAATGTGGTAAAAGGTAACATGGTGGTATTTTAATATAGACTTTCTCTTGTGCTGTTTACCATCATCAAGACTGTAGTTTATATCTGTAGAGCAGTTGATTAGAACATTGGGTTTAATCATAGGTTTGAGGGCGGCATGGTATAAGTCCCTCACTGACTTTTTTTTTTTTTACTTTTTTACTCTTTAATTTTTTTAACATCACTTTTTTATTTAATTTTTTTAATACAGCAGGTTCTTACTAGTCATCAATTTTATACACATCAGTGTATGCATGTCAATCCCAATCGCCCAATTCATCACACCCCCACCCCCACCCCCCTGCTGCTTTCCCCCCTTGCTGTCCATATGTTTGTTCTCTACATCTGTGTCTCAGTTTCTAACCTGCAAACTGGTTCATCTGTACCATATTTTTGGTTCCACATATATGCGTTAATATACAATACTTGTTTTTCTCTTGCTTACTTCACTCTGTATGACAGTCTCTAGATCCATCCACATCTCTACAAATGACCCAATTTCGTTCCTTTTTATGGCTGAGTAATATTCCATTGTAAATATGTACCACATCTTCTTTATCCATTCATCTGTCGATAGGTATTTAGGTTGCCTCCATGACCTGGCTATTGTAAATAGTGCTGCAATGAACATTGGGGTGCATGTGTCTTTTTGAATTATGGTTTTCTCTGGGTATATGCCCTGTAGTGGGATTGCTGGGTCATATGGTAATTCTATTTTTAGTTTTTAAAGGAACCTCCATACTATTCTCCATAGTGGCTGTATGAATTTACATTCCCACCAACAGTGCAAGAGGGTTCCCTTTTCTCCACACCCTCTCCAGCATTTGTTGCTTGTAGATTTTCTGATGATGCCCATTCTAACTGGTGTGAGGTGATGCCTCATTGTAGTTTTGTTGCATCTCTCTAATAATTAGTGATATTGAGCAGCTTTTCATGTGCTTCTTGGCCATGTGTATGTCTTCTTTGGAGAAATGTCTGTATAGGCCTTCAGCCCATTTTTGGATTGGGTTCTTTGTTTAATATTGAGCTGCATGAGCTGTTTATATATTTTGGAGATTAATCCTCTGTCCGTTGATTCGTTTGCAAATATTTTCTCCCATTTTGAGGGTTGTCTTTTCATCTTGTTTATGGTTTCCTTTGTTGTGCAAAAGCTTTTAAGTTTCATTAAGTCCCATCTGTTTATCTTCCTTTTTATTTCCATTACTCTAGGAGATGGATCAAAAAATATCTTGCTGTGATTTATGTCAAAGAGTGTTCTTCCTATGTTTTCCTCTAAGAGTTTTATAGTGTCCAGTGTTACATTTAGGTCTCTAATCCATGTTGAGTTTATTTTTGTGTATGGTGTTAGGGAGTGTTCTAATTTCATTCTTTTACATGTAGATGTCCAGTTTTCCCAGCACCACTTATCGAAGAGACTATCTTTTCTCCCTTGTATATCCTTGCCTCCTTTGTCATAGATTAGTTGACCAAAGGTGTGTGGGTTTATCTCTGGGCTTTCTATCTTGTTCCACTGATCTATGTTTCTGTTTTTGTGCCAATAACACATTGTCACAATTACTGTAGCTTTGTAGTATAGTCTGAAGTCAGGGAGTCTGATTCCTCCAGCTCTGTTTTTTTCCCTCAAGACTGCTTTGGCTATTCGGGGTCTTTTGTGTCTCCATGCAAATTTTAAGATGATTTGTTCTAGTTCTGTAAGAAATGCCATTGGTAATTTGATAGGCATTGCATTGAATCTGTAGATTGCTGGGTAGTACAGTCATTTTCACAATATTGATCCTTCCAATCCAAGAACATGGTATATAACTCCATCTGTTGGTATCATCTTTAATTTCTTTCATCAGTGTCTTATAGTTTTCTGCATACAGGTCTTTTGTCTCCTTATGTAGGTTTATTCCTAGGTATTTTATTCTTTTTTTTTGCAATGGTAAATGGGAGTGTTTCCTTAATTCCTCTTTCAGATTTTTCATCATTAGTGTATAGGAATGCAAGAGATGTCTGTGCATTAATTTTGTATCCTGCAACTTTACCAAATTCCTTGATTAGATCTAGTAGTTTTCTGGTGGCATCTTTAGGATTCTCTATGTATAGTATCATGTCATCTGCAAACAGTGACAGTTTCACTTCTTCTTTTCCAATTTGTATTCCAATTATTTCTTTTTCTTCTCTGATTCCCGTGGCTAGGACTTCCAAAACTACGTTGAATAATAGTGGTGAGAGTGGACATCCTTGTCTTGTTCTTGATCTTAGAGAAAATGCTTTCAACCTTTCACCATTGAGAATGTTTGCTGTGGGTTTGTCGTATATGGCCTTTATTATGGTGAGGTAGGATCCCTCTGTGTCCACTTTCTGGAGAGTTTTTGTCACAAATCGGTGTTGAATTTTGTCAAAAGCTTTTTCTGCATCTATTGAGATGATGATATGGTTTTTATTCTTCAATTTGTTAATATGGTGTATCACATTGATTGATTTGTGTATATTGAAGAATCCTTGCATTCCTGGGATAAATCACACTTGATCATGGTGTATAATCCTTTTAATGTGTTGTTGGATTCTGTTTGCTAGTATTTTGTTGAGGATTTTTGCATCTATATTCATCAGTGATATTGGTCTGTAATTTTCTTTTTTTGTAGTATCTTTGTGTGGTTTTGGTATCAGGGTGATGGTGGCCTCATAGAATGAGTTTGGGAGTGTTCCTTCCTCTGTAATTTTTTGGAAGAGTTTGAGAAGGTTGGGTGTTAGCTCTTCTCTAAATGTTTGATAGAACTCACCTGTGAAGCAATCTGGTCCTGGACTTTGGTTTGCTGGAAGATTTTAAATCACAGTTTCAATTTCATTACTTGTGATTGGTCTGTTCCTATTTTCTATTTCTTCCTGGTTCAGTCTTGGGAGGTTATACCTTTCTAAGAATTTGTCCCTTTCTTCCAGGTTGCCTGTTTTTTTAGCATAGAGTTGCTTGCAGTAGTCTCTTAGGACGCTTTGTATTTCTGCAGTGTCTGTTGTAACTTCTCCTTTTTCATTTCTAATTTTATTGATTTGAGTCCTCTCCCTCTTTTTCTTGATGAGTCTGGCTAATGGTTTATCAATTTTGTTTATCTTCTCAAAGAACCAGCTTTTAGTTTTATTATTCTTTGCTATTATTTTGTTTCTATTTCATTTATTTCTGCTCTGATCTTTATGATTCCTTTCATTCTACTAACTTTGGGTTTTGTTTGTTTTTCTTTCTCTAGTTCCTTTAGGTGTAAGGTTAGATGTTTTACTTTAGATTCTTCTTGTTTCTTGAGATAGGCTTGTATTGCTATAAACTTCCCTCTTAGAACTGCTTTTGCTGCATCCCATAGGTTTTGGATCATCATGTTTTCATTATAATTTGCCTCTAGGTACTTTTTGATCTCCTCTTTGATTTCTTCAGTGATCTCTTGGTTATTTAGTAATGTATTGTTTAGCTTCCATGTGTTTTTGTTTTTCATGTTTTTTCCCCTGTAATTGATTTCTAATCTCATAGAGTTGTGGTCAGAAAAGATGCTTGATATGATTTCAATTTTCTTAAATTTACTGAGGCTTGATTTGTGACCCAAGATGTGATCTATCCTGGATAATGTTCCATGTGCACTTGGGAAGAAAGTGTAATCTGCTGTCTTTGGATGGAATGTCCTATAAATATCAATTAAATCTATCTGGTCTATTATGTCATTTAAAACTTGTGTTTCCTTATTAATTTTCTGTTTGGATGATCTGTCCATTGGTGTAAGTGAGTTGTTAAAGTCCCTATTATTGTGTTACTGTCGATTTCCTCTTTTTTAGCTGTTAGCAATTGCCTTATGTATTGAGGTGCTCCTATGTTGGGTGTATATATAATTGTTATATCTTCCTCTTGGATTGATCCCTTGATCACTATGTAGTGTCCTTCCTTGTCTCTTGTAGCATTCTTTATTTTTAAGTCTATTTTATCTGATATGAATATTGCTACTCCAGCTTTCTTTTGATTTCCATCTGCATGGAATATCTTTTTCCATCCCCTCACTTTCAGTATGTATGAGTCCCTAGGTCTGAAGTGGGTCTCTTGTAGACAGCATATAGATGGGTCTTGTTTTTTTTTTTTTTTTTTTCTTTTTGCGGTATGCGGGCCTCTCACTGTTGTGGCCTCTCCCGTTGCGGAGCACAGGCTCCGGATGCGCAGGCCCAGCGGCCATGGCTCACGGGCCCAGCCGCTCCGCGGCATATGGGATCCTCCCAGATTGGGGCACGAACCCGTATCCCCTGCATCGGCAGGCGGACTCTCAACCACTGCGCCACCAGGGAGGCCCGGGTCTTGTTTTTGTATCCATTCAGCAAGCCTGGGTCTTTTGGTTGGAGCATTTAATCCATTCATGTTTAAGGTAATTATTGATATGTATGTTCCTATTACCATTTTCTTAATTGTTTTGGGTTTGTTTTTGTAGGTCCTTTTCTTCTCTTGTGTTTCCCACTTAGAGAAGTTCCTTTAGCATTTGTTGCAGAGCTGGTTTGGTGGTGCTGAATTCTCTTAGCTTTTGCTTGTCTGTAAAGCTTTTGATTTCTCCATCGAATCTGAATGGGATCATTGCTGGGTAATCTTGGTTGTAGGTTTTTCCCTTTCATCGCTTTAAGTATATCATGCCACTCCCTTCTGGCTTGTAGAGTTTCTGCTGAGAAATCACCTGTTCCCTTGTATGTTGTCATTTTCCCTTGCTGCTTTTAATAATTTTTCTTTTTCTTTAATTTTTGCCAACTTGATTACTATGTGTCTCAGTGTGGGTTTATCCTATATGGGACTCTGTGCTTCCTGTACTTGGGTGGCTATTTCCTTTCCCATGTTAGGGAAGTTTTCAACTATAATCTCTTCCAATATTTTCTTGGGTTCTTTCTCTCTCTCTTCTCCTTCTGGGACCCCTATAAGGTGAATGTTGTTGCATTTAATGTTGTCCCAGAAGTTTCTTAGGCTGTCTTCTTTTCACTCTTTTTTCTTTATTCCGTTCTGCAGCAGTGAATTCCACCATTCTATCTTCCAGGTCACTTATGCTTTCTTCTGCCTCAGTTATTCTGCTGTTGATTCCTTCTAGTGTATTTTTCATTTCAATTATTGTATTTTTCATCTCTGTTTGTTCTTTAATTCTTCTAAGTCTTTGTTAAACATTTCTTGCATATTCTCGATCTTTGCCTCCATTGTTTTTCCGAGGTCCTGGATCATCTTCACTATCATTATTCTGAATTCTTTTTCCGGAAGGTTGACTGTCTCCACTTCATTTAGTTGTTTTTCTGGGGTTTTATCTTGTTCCTTCATCTGGTACATAGCCTTCTGCCTTTTCATCTTGTCTATCTTTTTATGAATGTGGTTTTTGTTCCACAGGCTGCAGGATTGTTCTTCTTGCTTCTGGTGTCTGCCCTCTGGTGGATGAGGTTATCCAAGAGGCTTGTGCAAGTTTCCTGATGGGAGGGACTCTTAGCATCTTTTTGGAGTATAATTGCTTTACAATGGTGTGTTATTTTCTGCTTTATAACAAAGTGAATCAGTTTTACATATACATATATCCCCATATCTCTTCCTTCTTGTCACTGACCTTTAATTGAAGCACCTAATTATCTTTCAAATGCTAAAGGCCAGAAAATGTTGATGGATTGGTATCTTAAACCTTGAAAGCCTAGTGAAAACAGATGCTGGAGTTATGATGGTCACTATCAACTTTATATATAAAGTATTCATAAAGTATCCTATTATTAATATGAATGTTTTAATAAACATTTAAATGTCACAATTCTGTTTTAAATTTTATGCCTGTTTTTGTTTTGTTTCCTTTTTTTCCTGTCAATAGTTAAAGCTGGACAGCTTAATGTCAGGTTAATGATCAAGTTTGTTCTCAGAGTTAGTATTTATAACTTATTATCTAAGTACAGGAGTGGTGAGGTATAGAGCCTGAATAATTTAAATGGTCGAAGCTTAGAGAACATCCATAGACAAAATGACATTTAATGGAACATCTCAACAATAGGGCATATCTTAATATAAAACAATTGAATGATTTGTTAAAGGATAATACGTCTATATGTAATTTCAAAAATTATCCATTAAGTCATAACAGAGAAAGCAGGCAGTTTTAGTACACAATACAAACTTTTACAGCCTTGAAAAAAGAAAACAAAATTGGATAAAAGGTTTTGAGTATTTACAAAATGTGAATAATATTTTGCTTTAAAAAGTCATGGAAATAAAAATTGTGTTACAACAATGCAGAACTATATCGAAACAAAACACAGCAGTTCCCTCAAGTTACACGGGGTGAGTTGCAAAAAAGACTTGGTGTTCCTGTAACACAGAGAGATGCAAAAACCATTGTGTTGCACTAAACACACACAGTCCCAGCTCACTTGTTTGAATTTTTGGGGAGAGAATAAAAATGCATCAGTAAAGTCACAGAATCATAGAATCTTGGAGCCATAATGAACTTCAAATGACATCTGATCCACTGACCCTCCTGATTCTTGAATCCTTCTCATAACTTCCCAGCCTACTGCCCATTGAAACTTTGTCCACGTATCTCTTATGGTGGAAGAGAATAGTTGAGTAGTGCTAAAGAGAAAGTTTAAAGTCTCTGTCAAAAAATGATCATATCTATTTTTATCAGGTCCACGTTATATACTGTGATATCCTAGCTGCATAGCAAAGAATCCACTACCTGCTCACGTACACAAAAAATGATCCTTAGATGTTTGAGCACAAGAAAACAGATCACTGCATATGGGCAACGAACAGCTGGTACCATAAAGCATTTTGGAAGGATGTACCATAGGATCTCGAAAGGTACTTTGAGGTCTTAGGAATTTATGGAACATATTCTTGGACTTTATTTTTTATATCAACCGTTAGTTAATAAAATCACTGCTTTCAATGTGGAGTCATAGCTTTTAACCAATCCTATCTTATTGGAGATTTGGATAAAGAATACAATCTCATGAAACAACAGAAAGCAAAGCAAGGAGAAGAAAAACAGTTTGAGACCTCAGTTATAGTCCTCTGCCTTTTAATATGCATTGCCAAATTTCCTACAAAATATCTGTTTTGATTCTATGTGAATATTAACTTTCTCAATGTTGTGATTTTTTTAATCTGTCAATTTAAACTCATGCCTAGTAAAAGAATCACCCTATCTTAATATGTCTAAAGACATGAAAGCATTGTATTATTTCCTAAGGAATAATGGGACCCCCAATTTTTTAAGCCATTTTACTTAACACAATGTTACTGTTATTCAGGCTGCATTAATTCCAGTATCAAAATGTATTGTTATAATTCTCAATGTCTTTATGACTTTCTAAACTGTATAGTTGATCAATTTATGACAAATTTTTTCAGAAATCTTATGATGAACAAAACTCATTTGAATCCTCAAGACCTAAAGAAAGTAACACTGGATTGCTCTGAAATGGCAAATTCCTCAAATTATTTATTACAAATAACTTGCCATTGCAGACAGGTGAGATTAATATTTAGTGACATTCGTGCACTTTCAAAACCCATACTGTTATATCTGTTTACACACTGGCCCATATGGGCTATTATAGAAAATAATTTTTTCCTAAATTTGCAAATTATTTAAAGAATAAAATTTCCTTTAAGTAAAGTTTTATCCGTTCACAAATATGTACTGAATGTTTTACTATGACCAGATGCTATTTTCATTAATCAGCCTTATTGTGGTATAATTTCACTGAAATGAACTCTTCACTAAAATGAACTCAATAAGTGTATACTCAATGAGTTTTAACAAATGTATATACCTGTGTAACCAATACCATGATCAGGATATAAATATTTCATCACTCTAAAATGTTCCTTATCCCCACTTCCTCAAATCGGCAGCCTCTGACCTTTCTACCATACATCAGTCTTACCTATTCTAGAATTTTATATAAGTGGAATTGTTCAGTAGGTACTATTTTATATCTGGCTTTTTCATTTTTACTCAGCATAATGTTTTTGAGAATCACCCATATTTTTGTATTTCAGTAGTGCATTCCTTACTGTTGCTGAGTACTCCTACTGTATGGATAGGCCAGAATTTGTTTCCCTATTTACCTGTTAGACTGTTTTGCCTGTTTCCAGTTTTAGGCTATTATGAACAAAGTGTTATGAATATTTATGAATATATCTTTATATGGACATACATTTTTATTTCTCTTGGGTAAATACATACAAGTAGAATCACTAACTTGTGTTTAACTTCCAAATGTTGTTTTAAGCTCCAAAAATGCAGTCGTGATGAAAAAAAATAGTCAAGATTTAATTCTCTCATCAAAATTATGTGCAGACTTAACTGGATTTACATAAAAATCATACAGCTTTGATATTTTAAAATTGAATTGAAATACAAGGTACATTAATTTTCTATTGCTTTATAACAAGTTACCACAAACTCAACTGATTAAAACAACATATAATATCTCAGTTTCTGTGAGTCATGAGTCTAGATACAACTTAGCTTGGTCATCTGCTCAGGATCCCACAAAGTTGTAATTAAGATGTTGGTCAGGCTGTGTTTCTTTCTGGAGCTTGGAGTCCTCTTCTAAGTTCATGTGACTGTTGGCAGAAATTAGTTCCTTGTGGTGTTAGGACTGAAGTCCCCATTTTCTTGCTGGCTGTTAGCCAGGAACTGAGCTCAACTATTAGAGGCTGCTTGCAGTTCCTTGCCATGTGGCCCTCTCACAGACCTCTCATAATAAAAATAAATCCAAATATATTAGTAATGAAAATACTTGTATATAGACTAAAATGGTTATGGTCATTCCCACTGCATTTGAGAGAAGAGCAAAACTTGTGTGACTTTATATTACTGGTGGCATTGTTAAATGCGACACACTTTGGTAGAAGGAAATTTGGCAAATTGACAAAGCAATTTGACAGCCACTCTGATAGTTTTTTAATAGAAAAATCAGAGAAAGCCATGATTGCAATGCATTATTTAAAATTCTAGAAAGGTGGGGAGGGAGGAAGTGAGGGAAGGAGGGAGGGAGGGAGAAAAGAAAAAAGAAAGAAAGGCAAACAATTTAATGCTCAGAAATATAGGGAGATGTTAACATAAATTATGATATGGTCATTTGCTAGAATACTTTGCAAGCATTTGATACCTAAGAGACTATGTAACACTATGGCAAAAATTACAATCAAATAACAGAACTGTTTTATGAACACTATGATTACAATATATATAATATATGCATAGGAAAAAAATTTAAAACTATGTAAATGATTGTTTGCAGCCATGTAAATATGGGTGACTTTATAGTATTCCTTCCAAACTGTCTACAATGTAATTTAAATTTAAAGAAAGGTTTCTTATTTCATAAATTGCCTCAGTGTAGTATACCTCAGAATCTTTCTGAAGATACATATCATAAATTAGATGGTCTCTGTGTTTTTAGATTTGCTCAGGTATACATTTCACAAGTGGCCATCTAAAAATATCACAACTACATTTTAGGCTAACTTATAAACCTTTGCTCCCACACTGCATTTTCTTTTGTTCCTATCATGGAGAGGCTAAAGTATACAAAAGTCAGATCTGCCATTTCCACCAAATCTTCTGGAATAAACTCTTAATATTGCTTCATCTATTGTGATGATCTTGGGCAGAATACTTCGCTTTCTCTGTGTGTGTGTGTGTGTGTGTGTGTGTGTTTAATTAAGTATGGGTAGAGGGTTGGCTATATGACCTCTGATCTCTTGGCTCTAATTATGTATAATTCCATCTCACTTGTTCCTTTCATTTTAGAATAGAGGCAAACAGAATGACAGCCAGTATAAATGCTGAATTATTCTATTTCAACCCTAATTTATAAGGCTGGCAGAATCCTAGCAAGGATAACAGAGCTGAAAGAAACTTTAGACACGGTATAGCCCACACTTTTCTCAAGGAAGCTAAGCTCTAGAGCTCAAATTTTACTTAGAAAGTTAATAATAAAACTGAGAGTAAAATCAAGATTCTCGACCCTCTGTCCAGGAAATAAAATAATATCTACAAGGTGATTAGCAGAGTGGCTGGCTCATAGCCATGGTAATAATGTGTTTTTTTCCTGCTATACTACGCACAGTAGATATTCTGCTATGTATTCAGACAGGAAATAGTGATTAAATGTTTTCAAATAGCTTTCTAAAGAAAAACATTAGAATTTCAAGGATGGGAACAGTATCACTATTTGCAAATAATTTCATGTTTTCCAGATAGTTAATTCAAAAAGGATTTATTAAGTTTCTACCACGTATAACCCCCCTGCTATGCACTCTAAGCTGATAGAGATGAATGAAAATATGGACTCTGTCTTCAGAAAGGTAATAATAATAGAAAACATTTTTTGCACATTTGCCGCATGAGAAGGTGCCCTGTCAAAGAGTTTGTGTGCATACATATCATTCAGTTCTCACAGCATTGCTCTGAGTTATGTATTGTTAGCATTGCTTTTTTTTTCCCAAGTAAGAAAATAGAGATTTGGGGCGGTTGTGCAGCCTCACAGCTAGTTAGTGGAAAAGTCACGATTCAAAGGAGTCTAGGCGTAGAAATGCTAAATATTAATATTAATATTTAATATATAAAATAATGCCTTTCTGAATCTAATTTGTCATTAGTTATCATTTTTAGGTAAAGACCTGGCAGGAACCTTTTCTTTCCTCATCTTCAATCTGCCCACATGTCATAAAAGTATTTGAGACAACTGCGTATGAGAATTATATTAAAAAAGAATATTTCTAATAGGTAGAAGGAAATAAAGAACATTGAATACAGAAGCAACAGGAAATAAAAAGATAGGGAGGAGAAAAAGCAAGAAAATAAATGAAAGTTTGGGGAAAGAATCAGATTTGGGGGTTTAGTTTTTTGTAATTTGGGGCACTGCAAACTAATGCCCAGTAGGTGGTGCTAGAGTATATATATTCTAACATCCAGAAAGGCTGGCTGGGTCCCTTGCCTCCCACATACAAAACGAAAACAAAACGGAAAAGCACACAACCAATCAAACATTGGGAATTGAGACGACTATTTGTTAGTGATGCCAACTTTAAATAGAATTATATTTTCAGTCATATAGTGAAACAGGAGACTATTTGAAATGTGGTGCTGTTACGAAGAAGTGCTGGCACACCAACACACATGGCCATCCTTTATTCAGCACTTTTCCTGTGAGATTTTCTTCTGGTTTTCACAGATGTCTTCCATGGCCCCTTCATAAGTACAAAGTCACTGGAACTTTAGAGATTCCCAGTTCCACACAGTAAATGTGATGTAAAAGGACATTTACAGATGCTTACTTCCCTGACCTATTTCTCACACTGAAATAATGAGTGAGAAGAGTAAAATGTCAATATAATATGATTTTAGTTAAGAACACACTGACAGGTTTAAAAAACAATCACAAAAATCCAATTTTTAAATTTCTCAATCAGTTAACACATCCCCAAGAAACTAAAGCTAACAATCATTCATTCCTGGCCCAGCTTAGCCTCCTACAAACACATGTTCATTGAAGTGTCATCTGTCTGTGAGCCCTTATGCTCCAAGATAGCTTTCTAGTATGTTGAGGAATGATTACTCCTCATTTTCAGTGCAACAATATCTTTAATTTAATTATAAATGAATATTTGACAAGGCTTTTATAAAAAGGAAACATATCTCCATTGGTCTCTTACCAAAAGCAACATTCATCTATTATTCCTGGCAAAGTCTTTCCACCTCAGTCTCATCTGCCCATGGGCAGTCAAGAGATGACCCCATTTCTTTAATGTCCTGAAGGGTACAGCTAGTGTAAAGGGTTTAGATAAATTGCAAGAGAATATAATGCATTCGCATATGTAGAATGACATAACTTTTAAATAAATGAGTGGTGACATTTGTAATTTAAGTTTCCTTCCTCCTTCTGGTTTCAGATCTCAGGAATAAAAAAATGGTGAGTGTAATAAGATTATAAAGGCTAGGCCACTGATGGAGGTTTAGGGCACTCCTTCAAACACTCACAAATTGAACGGCATGTTAGTGATGGGCCTTGCCTTCTTTTATGAGGTATTTCAGGTTATGAGGGGAGGGTACTCCCGCAAAAGTTGTGAGACAGTATAATTGATTGAGATATTAACTTGTGCTTTTTCCTTGATGCACTTTTTCCCACTCCCATCCACTACAAGAAGGTAGTCAGTCCTTTCATGCTTTCTTGGCTTATAGGAGGTTTTGCTGTAGGAATCAAAGGATAATTGTCTTCCTAGTACTTGAAAGGATTATGCCCAGGAAGGGAAAGGGAGACAAGTATCTCCTGGAAAAGAGGAGGAAGAAGAGGATGTACCCTCCAGAAGTTGAGGATGCAAAGGGAGATCTGGAAGTTCTCAACTGGAATCTGCAGCTGGCTTCCTCCCAGTATCCCAGGAAGTGAGAAGAGTTTTTGGTTAGGTGGGAATGGGATGGCTGCATGGTATGCTTGAGAGGCTGGAGTCTGGGCTCAGGTTCATAGCCTCTGCAAAATTTGCTGGGCTTCCAGATGGGACAGAAACCCAAGGCTCTCAGATTTCAGTAGTGTATGTGAGCTAAAACAAGGCATCTAGAGGTAACCAAATGGGCACGAGACCAAAGGACTTCCCCCAAATGCTTTGTTTTTCATCAGATGGATGTGAGAGAGCATCTAAGTAGGTTCAAATTGAATTATTATGGGAGTGGAGCTCAGAGAAAGGTCCAAATTTATTTTAAAAATACATGCTCTTTCTGAGATTTTGGACTAAGACATTTACAATTTAGTTCAAGTTTAGTTTCTCATTCTGAGAATTTTTTTTCTCTAGGAAATATCATTTTAACTAACTGTCCATCTCAGCCAAGGAAAATAGTGCTGGTTTCAAAGAAAATAAAAAATGTGAGGAGAGAGGAGGAAATTATTTGAGAACGACTTTTTCGCTTTTTAATGTTTTTGCCTGGGTAAATACATTAACTGGAGGATCAAATGACAAAATAAAAACTCAAGTAAATATATTATGTAAGAAATCAATTCTTGTGATACGGGGATCAGAAGGGTGGAATCTGTAGATTTTAATAGCCTGTTACCTGCATGTGTACACTGCAACAAAAGAATCGTGTCTGGGCTTTCATAATGTGAATCAAGAGACACCCTCATGGCTGAGTTATCTAATGAAATAGAGAAGTTATCGTTGGCAACATTAGGGTAACAAGGAGGTGACAGACATGAAACTAGACAGGAGTTCATTCTGTTCTCTTTAAACCTGCCTTTTTCCAGTTCCTCAAACAAACAAGGTGTGTGCTAGCTTGTAGTTAGGATTCTCAGGGATAATTTTTCTTCTTTTATCCTACCTCAACTAGAGCTAAGACCAAAGAAGGCAAATACTTTCACCATTTCCATGTAATAGCAAGCAGCTTTTTCCCTTGAGATTTTGCCCTTTGAAGAATCCCAGCTTATGCCAGCAGTCCTACCTCCTACTCAGCTCTGGTCCCAAGCTTCGTTGCCTGTCCCAAGGGCACATCTAGTACTCACTCACCCCTTCTTCATGGCTTTCTTTTCATTTCAGGTCTCTGCTTTCCCACCAAGCTTTAAAAAAGTGATAGTTAAATTGTATTGAAAATTTTCAATGTGCTTTACCAAAAAAGATTTTTCTGAATATCAAATCAGCTATCTTGACCCCGTTTTCTATTAAATACATTTGAGTCAATTTTTTGCCCACATCACTACACCAAAACTAATGTTAAAAGATAATTTTCAGAAAAAGGTAAAAATCATGATTTTAATATAGGTGAAAAATAAACCTGTGTTAAAGAAATTCTTTTATTCTTATGAATAGAACCAGGCCCATGCTATAACTGGTTCAAAGGAAAACTCAAAACAGTACAAATTCATATGGACTGAAGGAATATTGAAATGAATTGCAAATGGAGACAAAACTGTGGTTTTTCCAAGCCAATCAAATCACTACCAAACTGGATAGAAAATGTTCATTAAATACTATCAGACAAGTCAGAATTTACTATCAGTTACCCACATTTACAAAGAGTTGCAAAATAGCTCAAAGGCAATGAGCTGGGCTGCAATCTGATAACCCAGAAGGGTTGTCAAAGCATAGTTTCTATTGAAACACAAAATTTTTATCTACACTCATCTTGTCAAGGTCATTAATGACCTCTACACTGAAAAATTTAATGTCATTTCTCAGAAATTATTTTGCTCTAGCTATTAACAGCTTTTGACGTAACTAATGATTCCTTCCTTTTTGAAAAATATGTTTTTGCTGTCCCCTTTGTCTGTTCCTCTGGATTATTTTCATAAACTCTTCTCCATCTGTACTCATTGCCTAGGTGATTTCATCCAGTTCTGGGGGTTTAAATACCAACTATATACTTAAAATTCCTAATATTATATCTTCAATCTTAACTTCTTCTGGGAAGTCCGGACACACTTTTTAAAAATTCACATTTACTGTCACGTTGCCGTCTTAAAACTGAGTTATACAAAATTCTACTTCAATTTCTTTCAATCTATCTCTTTTTAACACATACACACACACACACACGCACACGCACATACACACACACACACACACTGATCCTCATGCAGTTCTAGTTACTCAAGCCAAGTGCATAGAGTCATCCTGGATATCTTCCATTTGTCTCTCCAGGTTCATTCTCCACCCTTCCACACCCTGATTCATGACACTGAAAGCTAACCTGTAGGAGCTAAATCAAGGTTCTCCAGTGCCCTTTGTTTTGCAATTGGTTTTAGTCAATGGGAACCTTTGCTCCTGTGGAGGGAGGGAAGGAAGTGAGGTCAAAGTACTGATTCCTTCATCTATATCCTCATGGGGCAGGTTTGAGCTGGGTGTTTTCCTTAAGGCAAGTCTGTTAAAATTCCACTTAACACAGGTTTTTTTTTGTTTTTGTTTTTGTTTTTTTTTCTTTTTGCGGTATGCGGGCCTCTCACTGTTGTGGCCTCTCCCGTTGCGGAGCACAGGCTCCGGATGCGCAGGCCCAGAGGCCATGGCTCACGGGCCCAGCCGCTCCGCGGCATATGGGATCCTCCCAGACCGGGGCACGAACCCGTATCCCCTGCATCGGCAGGTGGACTCTCAATCACTGCGCCACCAGGGAGGCCCTAACACAGGTTTTTATATTCATTCTTCAGGGCATTGTACTATTCCTTGTGTTCCTCTATACCCTGCTCACATCTTTCTAATAATTCCTTTATTAAACATGTCGCTAGTTATCTTAATTAAATGTGCCACATCTTTTCTGATAGAACATTGGTACAAGCCCTCTGTTTCACATCCAGCAAATTCTCTTCATCTATTTTCAAAATGTATCAAGTTTGACCATGTCTCACTTAGCGTTCCCTGTCCAAGCACCATCATCTCTTCTGTGTTACTGTAATAGCCGCTTCACTGAAAGCCCAGAAGAGGGTGCTACAGAAAATGTGTAACTTTTCTATGTAAGAAAGGTTCTAAGAAAATGTATAATTTTGAAACATAAAATTTATTTTTTCTACACTAATCTTGTCAAGGTTATTAATGACCTCCACGGTGAAAAATTTAATGTCATTTCTTAGCAACCATCTTGCAGGTGTGTAGTAGCTCTTTACACTTGCCCTTCTACAGTCAATTCTCATACACAGACAGAGCAATCTTCTAGAACAAATACCATATCCCTTATGATCAAGCTCTCCTCCACGTGTTTTCTGTATCTCCTGGATCCTCATTCTACTCCAGCCATTTAGGTGTTCTTGCTACTTTTTAAATATGCTTAGCATACTCGTGTCTCAGAGTCTCTTAACTTGTCCAAAATGTGCTTTCCTTAGATGTCCATTTAGTAGTTACTTCACTACAACTCTCTGCATAAAGGTCACCTTATCAAAGGGAACTTTCCTCACTATCATATGAAAGGGCATCCTCACCCCTCTCCACCTGCATTCTCTATCCTTACTCTACTTCACATTAATTCATAGTACTTACCACCACTTGACATAATTTATATTTTGCTTATAGGTTTATTTGCTCTGTCCTTTTTGAAATCTAAGTTCCATGAGAGCAAGATCTTTTTGTTTTCTGGTGATGTTTATGCTGTGTCTAGAAAAGTGCCTGGATTATAGTCACACCTACTTAAACATATGTGGAGTGAAATGAAAGAATGAATAAGTGAATTATCAACTGATACAAAAATTACATTTTGAAACCCTGAGTGATAAGTGGTCATTCCAAACCTTATTTGAGCCTCAACTATTTTTCAACAGGAAGCAAAGGAGTTCCCTAAATATAATCTCAGACATGATCAAATATTTGAAAGCTGTTGATTGGCCTCAGTATGACTTTAAAGCTGAAACACAAACAAAATCAGAGTTGTGCAACAGGTTGTAAGGAAGCCAATAATGAAGAAACCAGCTTGCTGGATAAACAGGTGGGCACAAAAGAAACTTCAGAACATCACAGTGGGTTCAAGCTCTATTTTCTTCGAGTAAAAGAACATAATTATGCTACTCACAATTAACGTTTGTTTTTTAATTAATAAAAATGCCTTGAATAAAATAATGATTGTCAAATGAAGTTCTAAACTCTCCATTAGAAAGGAAATATTAATGTATCAAATTTATATTGTACGGGCAATAGAAGATAAGTGTCCTTCATCATCCTTTCACACAACTGATTTGCTTTATTTTTACAGTTTTGCATTTGTAATCCCCCATACTTTTTATTGTATCAGTATCTCTTAAAACTGGGCTCTAAGGAAGCAATCTCAGTTTCATCCTACACATCTTTGCTAACATTTCAACACCTCTCTTAAGGTCAGCTCTGCTACCATTAAATTATTTTTTCCATGACAGTAGTAGAGTGTAACTTGGCAGTTTTCTGAAGATTCCCAGCAACAAAGTCATCTGGAAGAGTCAAGTTCAAACGTCTATACATACCTTATTTGATAAGCAAAGAAAAATAAGACCTACTTAAACTTGCTTAAATCAAATGGAAATAGGGGAAGCTTATTGGCTTGAGTAATTGAAAAGGACAAATGATAATAGTTTCACATATGGCTTGTTACAGAAATTCAAATAATAGCTCTAGTACCTACTATGTCTCCACCTCTAGATTCTATTTTCCTTCATGTTGAGCTGTTTCCCAGGTTCCTCATGACAAGATGTTTTTCATTTTGAGTATCTCCTTCTAGCAGCTCCTGAAAAAGTCCCAAGATTAACTCTGACTGGACACTTCATGAGACTCAATAACTTTTTCTCAGTCCTAACAATAATGTTTGAAACTAAAGTGAAAAATAATATGCATGTATAATATGGACAAAACAATAAAATTCTTAGACCTAAGTATAGCAAGAATAGTTTAAGACATAAAAATTAAAATTTGAAATGCAAATGAAGGACATAAAACACCAGAATAAGAACTGTCATAGAAATGTTGGTACTTCTAAAATTAATACATAAATTTTGCACAACTCAAATTATAATCTCAATGAGCTTTTCTGTAGAACTATATAAAATAATTCTGGAATGTGTAATGCAAAAATAAATCTCTACAAGTAGCCAAGAAATTTATGAATACTGAATAAGAACAATTAAGGCAAAGTGAGAGAATTTCAGATACTAAGATAACTATAAAGTCATTGTAATCAAAAACGCATAATACTGGTACATAAATATATAAATATATTAGTCAGATATGGTCAAGCATCCACAGAAAGTTAAGTATATAATGTGGTTTTTATCTAACCTAGTGAGAAAGAGTGCCTAATTTAATAAATGCTGCTGATATGATTGATAATCCAGAAGGAAACAGAACTGGATGCCTACCTTTTTTTTTTTTTAAAGAAAAATATTGGAAGGAATGGTAGGAGGCTATTTGTATAAATTTGGGGTGGAGAAGGCTTTCCTAAGTATGATAGTAGTCTCAAAAACTATAAAGAAAAAACTAGATATATTTGGCTATTTTAAAATTACTTATGTTTTCATGGCAAAAGTTACCATAAACAAAATGAAGAGGAAATTGAAAGCTAGGTCTGTAAATTAAGTATGGAAAAGGTTCTATTTTTCTTAGAAACTAGTTACTAAAGGATCATTGCATATAAAATCCATGTGGAATTCATAAGATCACCTACTGTACATACAACAGAAAGAAATTTCAAACTTTCTCAAATTATTGACAGAATTTCACAGTCAAAACTTAAGTTTTATTGCCCAGAGATACCTTTCTAATCAAGGGAGACTTCTAGAAAAATATGAAAAATTACTCCAAGTCTTTATTTTAAAATAAGTAAATAATAGGCAGAATGGTATTAGTTGGATAATAGAGTGAAACAGAGCAAAACAAACACAAGGGCAATGGAAAACAATACGATCTCAAAATGTTCTCTTCTGGATTTTCTTTTCTTGTCAGAGAGACAAAATTTGGAAGGGTCAACAGACTTTCACTTCTGACCAAAAAGGAATTCTAGGAATGTGAGTTGATAGAACATCCTGTTTTTTTAGTACCGACTCTATCAGCGAAAAGTAGAATTCTGAAAAATATAATAGGCTTATGCTACAAAATAAACAGATATAAATAACCACTTCTAGATTACCCTGAAATTATAAACAAACATAGACATTATAATAACTGAGATACATTTTAAAGGCAGAAATTGTTTTGATTAATGGGGGAAATCCTGTAAAATCTCTTCCCAAAGAAATTGGAAAAAGACAGTCTTGGCAAAAACTGCTTTCTCAGGAGGCCCTGGCAACTGTGAGCTAAGATCATTTGTGTTTGGGGAGGGGGGCGGTGGCAGGGGGGTGGATGATCATTCACTTTTGAAGGACTTCAGTGGCTGAATGCACTCAATCTGTCCTAGATTCATTTCATTAAGAGAGAATGAACTAGCTAACATTGCCAAAATCAAGTTCACGTAAGGTAACAGGCCAGGGATTTATCTGACCATCTGTCTCTTTAATAAGGGTATGTTTGCCATCACTGTGGCTAAAACAAAAATACAGAAAATAAGAGAGAAAATATCAACTGTTGAAAAGGATGTGGAACAACCAGAGAACTTTTTCAGCTTGCTGGTGGGAGTATAAATTGGTACAACCATGCTGAAAAATTAGTTGGAATTTCTCAATTAAAAAAGCAAATGCTTTATGACTCAGCAATTCCAGTCCTACATTTATATGCGCCAACGAAAAAGTTTACATATATTCACCAAAAACTGTGCACAGGAATGTTCATAGCAGCACTCTTCATAACGACCCAAAATAGAAATTACCCAAGCGGCTTCTATCAATAAAATACATTCATAAATTGTGGTATAGTCACCTAACGGAACAGTCGATAGCAATGAACAATGAGAATTAATGAAATACAACTACACACAACTTGATTAATCTTTCAAATAGAACATGGATGAATCTTGCAAGCACAATGTGGTACAAAAGAAGTCAAGCACAAAAGGGCACATTTTGTTTCATTCCCTTAATGTACAATTCAAAAACAGACAAACCGAACTATGGCATTGGAAGTCAGGATAAGGGTTATCCTTGAAGCACAGAGATTGGAGACTAAGGAGGAATGAAAGGCTGGGGGGCTGTGGAATGCTGATGGTGTTCAGTTTGTAAAATTTCACCAAGCTTTAAACTTACATTTTGTGCACTTTTCTGTACGGATACCTTAATAAAAATCTCCTCATCAAACTTGCATTTGTTGTATAGAGCAAGAAGCAGTGGGGAGGAGAAGTGAGTAACTTAACTTTCTTTAGATGGGGGAAATTGTGTTTAAAAATCTTAACTAAAAAGCAAACAGCAGCTTTCCATATATAGAGTAATTGAAAAGCAAACAGCAGCTTTCCACATATAGAGTAATTGGGTTCGAATCCATCTTGCCCAATAGTCTGGGGAAAACACCACCTTTGATTCTTTTTTTTTTTTGTGGTACGCGGGCCTCTCACTGTTGTGGACTCTCCCGTTGCAGAGCACAGGCTCCGGACGCGCAGGCTCAGCGGCCATGGCTCACGGGCCCAGCCGCTCCGCGGCATGTGGGATCTCCCCAGACCGGGGCACGAACCCGCGTCCCCTGCATCGGCAGGCCGACTCTCAACCACTGTGCCACCAGGGAAGCCCAACCTTTGATTCTTATTTCAAAACCCGAAGCTATTATTGCTCCTGCTCCAAAGAACAGTTTTCATATACTTGGCTTCATTTCCCAATTTTCTGAAATATGGAGAGTAAGAATATTGTTAACCAAAGAGATATCATCTTGTAAATCACTTCACTGCCCACAGCAATTTTAACTTTGGAGATCCTTTTCACACAATACTACTCCCTGGCCCACAGAGGCCCAATGAAGTGCATTGTCTATAAACACTTGAATGGGAGTGATTCCTCTGAATACATGTTGAAGGCCTTTATGTTCCAGACACTAAGCTAAGCAAGCACTGCTAAGATGGTAGGTGAAGTTCTGCCCTCCAGCTGTGTTAAACTCTTTTCCCAAGGTGCTGAATTTCTAAACTGCTCTGTTCCCACCTACTGTGAGATGGTAAAAGCTGTTGTCAATTCTAAATAGATGGATGAAAATCAAAATGCCAGGCAGAATAGTGAGAGGCATGGTGAAACCCAGTGAGGACCACTGAGTATGGAATGCTAGGAAATAGTATAAAATAGGCCAAGCTGGCACAAAGGAATCAAAGAATGAAGACTCCTTAGAAGAGTGACCAGCTGTGCAAAGAGGTAAGTTGGCAGAACCATACGAAGCTCCTTGATCAACAAAGGGCATTCACCCTGTCAAGGACTCTTCACAAAAAGAGAAAGTTGCAAAGAAATTTTCAAACACACATCTCCGTTGAATGCATGAACAGGGAACGAGAAAGCTTGAATTTTTATGACCAGTCTTAGAAAGAACAATTAAGATATGTATATTTAACTATATCATTGTATATATATATATACACACACTTATATGCTATCTATGCACATACACACGCACACACACATACTTATAATCATTCACCTCTATCTTAAAGAGCTTCTGAAGTTAGAGATCATATTTTAGTCATCTTTTATTATGCCTGGCATCTAAAGAGCCTGGCTTAAAGTAGGCACCTAAAAACACACACATTAAAAACTAAATAAAGTTAGTTTATTTAGTTATGTGGGTGTGTAGAGCTTCTTAATTGATCAATGAATGATCCCAGACTTTTGAGGTTTTATACTAACAGTGTGTGCCTCCTTCTTTATTCTCAGCTTTTGTTTTAATTTAATTAATGCAAAACTTCTATAACCTGGTGTTTTAATTCACAGTTCATGCATCTAGTCTGAAGATTCATCCCCCTCTCTAGACCAAACCCATAAATTTTGTGATAGGTACTTGCTACCCTGAAACCTTTCTTCACCCCTATGTGAATTCACAGAAGTAGAGGAAATTTATAATCTCAAATAAATGCAATACTATATTTAGAGCATAAGCTGAAATAGAAAAAAAAATCATATTTTGTTGGCATTCTAGTTGCATGTCACATCTTACACTTTCTGTGTGTATATATACACAAAATAATTAATAGTTACATGCAATATTTCATATTAGCTTTTTAAAATATATCATCTCTCCATGCCAATAAATAAACTTCCACAATAATTCAGTAGCTAGAAATATTAACTGTTTGCATGCATGTTTCACACATTATTTAGTTTTAAATTTTAGTTTGGAATCAAATGAACAGGTCCAGTAGGCAGAAAATCAGTAAAGACAGTTGAATTTAATTCTACCATCAATCAACTAAATAGTAAGGGACATCTTGTAGACTTCTCCATCCCACAACAGCAGAATGCACATTCTTCTCAAGCTTATATGGAATATTCACAAAGATAGACCACATTCTGGGTCATATTAGAGGAAAATTTAGAACACTGAATGCATATATTAGAGAAGAAAAAAGGATCTAAAATCAATAAACTAAGTTTCCACCTTAGAAAACTAGAAAAATAGGAGCAAAGTAAATCCAAAGTAAGCCAAAGAAAAGAAATATAAATTAGAGGAGAAATTAATGGAATTGAATACAAGAAATTACTAGAGAGAAAATAAATGACACCAAAAGCTGGTTCTTTGAAAAGATCAATAAAATTGATAAACCTCTAGCTAAACTAACTAAAAAGAGAAAGAGAAAGAGAGCGAGAGAAAGAAAGCACAAAATACAAAGCCTATGGGAATCTGGGGGCAGGGTAGGTAGAGGATCAGGGAATTGCTCTTGTCCACAGGGAGCAAAGAGAGCAGGGAACTGGGGCAGGATGAGGTGCTAGGAACAATCTAGTCTTAGGCTTAAGCAGTAGGGCCCAGGACATAATTTTGTGTGTACGTTTATGTCATTCCTTCCAATATTCCCAAACCTCAAGTAAGCTTTCTTTAGAATTACTCCTAACTCTCAGTTAGGCCATTGAAAAATAAGTAAACTCCAACACCCATCCTTGGGTGTAAACATTTCAGGGAGAAAGCAGTGACCCTTTCTCTCCATCAGAGTGTGCAGGAGAAGTGACAGATGCCATTAGACAACAAATGTGTCTGGTGAAGTTAATGAATGGTCAGCTGCCTATCTATATGCGTGTGTGTTGGCAAGATGAAGATGTCGGAGCAGGAGAAACACTGACTTTTCTGGAGCACATCTGAGATGTTACTTTTGGAAAGTTTCCTAAGTGCTAGGACACACTTTGACAGTGGTCCTGCGGGGATGGGGGGAGGCTAATGATATCCAGCTGGGATCTGATGTCATAAAAATGTGAGTTAAAAAAAAAAAAAGAACTAAGGGTGTATTTGATGAGATCTGGACCTTATAGCTTAAACAGGTGTGAGAGCACTGAACAGATTTTGAGACTGAGGCAACAGGTAGAAATTAAAATAGGAGCAGAGATACCAGAAATACTATTCATACTAGAAAACCTCGGATACTTCCTTTTGCTATTCCATTAGATTCATTCATTTAATCATTAATTCATTCCCGCATTCACTGAACAACTATTTATCAATTGTCTGCTATGTGCCTGAAACAGTGCTGGACACTGGAGGTACAATGGAAGCCAAGCAGACTTGGCCCTGCATTTGTGGAGCTTGCAGGGAGTTGGGAAGATCAGCATTAAGGTAATGAATGAAGGCAGGTATTGAGGCAGGGATGGAGGATTGATCAGGAGTGCATCAAATGACTATAGCCCAGTGCATTACCCTTAGAAATAAATGTCAATATAAAGTCTGGAAAAGATAAAACTATATTTAGTAAATGCATTTTAAGACACCAGAAAGACTTTAATTAAGATCCATTCAAATGAGCATTTTGGAACGTGGTCATCACACTTAGCTGGAAAATTCATTCATGCAACATGCTTCCATCCACAGGGGTAGAGATAAAGGCAACAGTATTGCCTGTATGTGTGTAGTTTATGGTTGATGGGGCTTGATAGTGATGCTGAATTAAGGTAAACTATTCTCTGTAAATAACTTGAAGGATAGAAAAGACCTATAAACTTTTATAATTTTTATTTGTTTTGGCTCTCCTACTGCTAAAAATGTGTATCATAGACAATCAGTTGCCTGCATCCTGCTTTTTATTCTTATCTGAAGGGGAAGCCAATGGTGCATTTCTTACAGGACATTTGTTTTTTATAGCCTGTTAAGCTGTAAAACACCTCCCTTTAGCTATTTCTGATTTAAGGTGTACATAGTACAGTGCCTTTTTTGTTGTTTAAAGTATGAATCTTGGATTTTGTGGGGACGTCCTTTGTGAATCTGAAACATCAAATCATGTATCCACACACTTGGAAGCCTGGGAGGATCTGTAGATTTTACAGCCTAAATAATAATTATTTAGAGAGTAAAATCCCCAAAGACCCCTTCTACCTCTCAAAAATGGTTCTGATTTCTTACCCTGTTATGTGGGTTGATATCACATCTGAATTATAGGTTTAACTGGGAAGGAATTAGAGAATTTCAATGTGGGAATATATAAATGTCTTTATAAATTTTGGTGCAAGTTTTCGTCTTTGAAAAACACTTGGGACCAGACACATTCTGTGCTCACTTGCATCATGCAGTGGATAGTTTCTAGTCTGACCTTCATCTTCATGGTGTTACCAAAAGCCCCAGGGGGCTGTAGCTACAAGGAGGGCACAGTGTGGTAAGCATCCATATGTACCTTTGTATAGCAGGATATCTAATATCTATTACTCTTTTTACTTCATATATAATGGCTTTAAGGACTTCACTCATCTTGGATTACCACTGATGCATATATCCATATATTATCAATTGCTCCACCGTCATAATGAATTCTGTGTGCAGTCTCCAGATGATTATTTAGAGTGTTTATGTTAATATAAGTTACTTCAATGTAAAATGTTGGTACACTGTGTTGCGTCTAATTATATTTCATAAAATAAATTATTTCCAGATAAGTAAATACATATAATTAAAAATAGCTCATCGTTACATATTAAATGAAAAAGAAAAGTTATTTCTATTTTGCTTTTAAATGTTCTTTTCCATGTCTTATTCTTATCCATGTTTCTAAAATTACATAAACTGCAAACTTATGAATTATACAAAAAGCCCAACAGTACACTAATTATGCCTTAGGAACAGAGTTAAACTGAAAATTAGCATTTTACAATACAATGTGTTAAAATAAATGTATAGAATCTTATTTGCTTACTGTTTAAAAAAAAAAAGTTTTAGAAAAACACAATTCTTTAAAGAAAATACCAGATAAACAGATAACAAGATTCCTATAGTGTTCCTGTCCTCCCCATTATTAGTGCATATACAGAAGATTTGATCGTTTTTTACAGAAAAAAGTGTAAAGATAGTTTCAGTTTGACACACTGTCACGTGGATAATACAAATAATTTCAAAAGCTTTTACAAAAAAGGACAGGCAATCCAATTTGTTTATTCCCAAGGATTATGCTGAATTTATTTGTACTTGGAAAGAAAGACGAAGTCCTGACTTTAATCCTCAATATCTGTCAGTTGTTTAACTTCTCGGCTTCCATTGCAACATCCTGGTCAAGATGGTCATCATCCAGATGGTCTTAGGTCATTATCCCTAAGTGCTCTCTCCATGTGAATTAGACTCCAGACATGCTCTCAACTCCCGCCTGGATTTCAAGCCCTTTATAATGCAACTCCCCTTAAAGCTTCAATCTGAAATTCTTAGTTTTTTACTGTCCATTTTATGTCCCTTATATGCCTTAGCTCATTAACAAGTTCAATTAAAGAAGCACATACTTAGTGCTGTACTATACTGAAAAAATTTTTTAATTGCTGTCTTTTTTTTTCTCATAACATGTTATTATGGGCTGAATTGTATCTCCCCCGACCCAAACTGATATGTTGAAATCCCAAACCCCAGTACCTCAGAATGTAACTGTATTTGGAGATAAGGTCTCTAAAGAGGTATTGGGTTGGCCAAAAAGTTCGTTTGGGTTTTCCAGTAACATCTTATGGAAAAACCCAAACGAACTTTTTGGCCAACCCAATAGTTAAGCTAAAATGAGGCTGTTAGGATGAGGCTTTAATCGAATATAACTGTTGTCCTTACAACAAAAAGGAGAGACACATGGATGGGTGGCCATTGAGAAAAGGCCATGTGAGGACAGCCCATCTACAAACCCAGGAAAGAGCCTTCAGGAGGAACCAACACTGCTGACACCTTGATCTTAGACTTCCAGCCTCCAGAACTGTGAGAAAACAAATTTCTGTTGTTAAAGCCACTCAGGCTGCGGTATTTTGTTATGGCAGCCCTTGCAAACTAATACACATGTATATCTAGTAGGTATCAAAAGGAATTGGTAACATTGTAAAAACACCAATTTGCTCTGAAGTTAAATTCATAATCCAGAAAACATAAGAGCAGATATAAAAATAGATTTTGAAGAAATCTGCCCCCCCTTCAAGTCCCATTCCCTGCCTCTCTACTTCTAGCTCAGTCCACCTATTACCACCATGAATGTTCTCTGCTGTTCTGGATGACTCTAGCTACCTTCTTTGGACCTCTTGAATACCTAGTTCCTAGTCCAGTGGAAAGAAATATATTTAAAATCAGAACCTTGCTCTTATTCTGAACCCAATATTTAAAACAAATATCAGTACACCTGTCTATTGTAGCTGGCGTTAAGGGAAGAAAAGATAGAACTCCTTTGCTTGCTCACTCCATCCAGCAGTCCTCGTTCCCTTCTTCCATATTCACAGTGACACAGTGACACCTGGGACACCATCACATGAGACATGGGTTTAAAACCCCATACACGCAAAAATCAACTCCTACATTAGAATGGCATACAATGAACTGAACAGCACAGCATAGGGGTATGAATTTTAAATCTCTTGCTAAATGAATTTGAAGCCCATAATTTTTCTGAATTAAACAAGAAACCTCCACCCAGTCTGAGAATCTATGAACAGGAACTACCTGTGGAGCGGGTCTCTACTTGAAGTTGGTATGGTTTTGGCTTCATGGCTAACCCATACGTGGGTGTCAGGTCAAGCTCGGCTTCTGGACACTTCTCCAGCTTGAGCTGCTGCAGAACTGTTGTAATGCTGCCTTTCTCTTTCCTACAGTACTACATCAGATACTACTCTGAATGGTTACTTCATTCCCAGGAAAACATGCATCTTTATTAACATGTACCAAGTAAATCATGATGAGTAAGCCACCAAAATTATTTCCTGAGATAATAAAATTTGCTTAGTTGGGGCTTCCCTGGTGGCGCAGTGGTTGAGAGTCGGCCTGCCGATGCAGGCGACACGGGTTCGTGCCCCGGTTCGGGAAGATCCTACATGCCGCGGAGCGGCTGGGCCTGTGAGCCATGGCCGCTGAGCCTGCACGTCCGGAGCCTGTGCTCTGCAACGGGAGAGGCCACAACAGGGAGAGGCCCACGTACCGCAAAAAAAAAACCAACCAAACAAACAAAAAAGACACATGCACCCCGATGTTCATTGCAGCACTATTTACAATAACTAGGTCATGGAAGCAACCTAAATGTCCATCGACAGATGAATGGATAAAGAAGATGTGGTACATATATACAATGGAATATTACTCAGCCATATAAAGGAATGAAATTAGGTCATTTGTAGAGGCATGGATAGTCTTAGAGACTGTCATACAGAGTGAAGTAAGTCAGAAAGAGAAAAACAAATACAGCATGCTAACGTGTATATGGGAAATCTAGAAAAATGGTACAGATGAACCGCTTTGCAAAGCAGAAATAGAGACACAGATATAGAGAACAAATATATGTACACCAAGCGGGGAAAGCAGGGGTTGGGGGTTGGAATGAATTAGGAGATTGGGGTTGACATATATACATTAGTATGTATAAAATAGATAATTAATAAGAACTTGCTGTATAGCACAGGGAACTCCACTTTGCTGCACAGTAGAAACGAACACAACATTGTAAAACAGTTATACCCCAATTTAAAGAGCAAAAAAACCAAAAAAACATTGATTTATTTATTTGCCTGTTTAGCTTCTAAAAGATATTTAGCAAAAAAAAAAAAAGAAAAAAAAATCAAGACCCTCTTCAATCCACCTGCCTGAGGAGAAATCCTGAGCTGAGACTAAAGGCTACAAGGGGTGGAATTGCCAAAGGATATTTAACAGTGTTGAAATTTTATTAGCATTTTAATTATTTTTGTTTGTGCTCTGGTTACAAATAAGAATTTTGAGTGACCCACTTTAAACCCTGTATTTCCAATAACCCCTGTCGGGGTACCTAAAAGCTTTTGCACAGCAAAGGAAACTGTAAACAAGACAAAAAGACCATACTTAGAATGGGAGAAAGTATTTGCAAACAAAGCAACTGACAAAGGATTAATCTCCAAAATATACAAGTAGCTCATGCAGCTCAATATCAGAAAAACAAACCCAATCCAAAAATTGGCAGAAGACCTAAACAGACATTTTTCCAAAGAAGATACACAGACTGCCAACAAACACATGAAAGGATGCTCAACATCACTAACCATTAGAGAAATGCAAATCAAAACTACAATGAGGTATCACCTCACACCAGTCAGAATGGCCATCATCAAAAAATCTAGAAACAATAAATGCTGGAGAGGGTGTGGAGAAAAGGGAACCCTCTTGCACTGTTGGTGGGAATGTAAATTGATACAGCCACTATGGAGAACAGTATGGAGGTTCCTCAAAAAACTAAAAATAGAATTACCATATGATCCAGCAATCCCACTACTGGGCATATACCCTGAGAAAACCATAATTCAAAAAGAGTCATGTAGGGGCTTCCCTGGTGGCACAGTGGTTGAGAGTCCGCCTGCCGATGCAGGGGACACGGGTTCGTGCCCCAGTCCGGGAAGATCCCACATGCCGCGGAGCGGCTAGGCCCGTGAGCCACAGCCACTGAGCCTGCGCGTCCGGAGCCTGTGCTCCGCAACGGGAGAGGCCACAACAGTGAGAGGCCCGCATACCGCAAAAAAAAAAAAAAAAAAAAGAGTCATGTACCACAATGTTCATTGCAGCTCTATTGACAATAGCCAGGACATGGAAGTGACCTAAGTGTCCATCGACAGATGAATGGATAAAGAAGATATGGCAGATATATACAATGGAATATTAGTCATCCATAAAAAGAAACGAAATTGAGTTATTTGTAGTGAGGTGGATGGACCTAGAGACTGTCTTACAAAGTGAAGTAAGTCAGAAAGAGAAAAACAAATACCGTATGCTAACACACATATATGGAATCTAAAAAAAAAAATGGTTCTGAAGAACCTAGGGGCAGGACAGGAATAAAGACGCAGACATAGAGAATGGACTTGAGGACATGGGGAGGTGGAAGGGTAAGCTGGGATGAAGTGAGAGAGTGGCATGGACGTATATATACACTACCAAATGTAAAATAGATAGCTAGTGGGAAGCAGCCACATAGCACAGAGAGATCAGCTCGGTGCTTTGTGTCCACCTAGAGGGGTGGGATAGGGAGGGTGGGAGGGAGACGCAAGAGGGAGGAGATATGGGGATGTATGTAAATGTATAGCTGATTCACTTTGTTATACAGCAGAAACTAACACACCATTGTAAAGCAATTATACTCCAATAAAGATGTTAAAAAAAAAAAGAAGAAATCCTGGTATTTCTGGAACAGATATATTGTGTTGTAGCAAAAACATCTAACACCTATCATTTTTTGAGGATTATTTGGAGTTTTACACAAATTGTCTCATTTAATCCTTAATAAGAGCTTTTTGAATTTGGTATAATTACACCCATTTAACTATGGTTCAGTGGTATTTTTTTCAAGGATAGTACAAAGAACTCCCATATAGTCTTCAAACAATCTCCTGAAATAATAACACTTATTACATTATCTATCATTCTCTTTTTCTCTTCAATAACTACAGTAGGAATAAAACCAGGAAATTAACGTTAATACACTAATATTATCATATTCAAATTGCCTGATAATGTTCTTTATAGCAGAAGAAAATATGTCGTCTGTAGGGCTTCCCTGGTGGCGCAGTGGTTGAGAGTCCACCTGCCGATGCAGGGGACGCAGGTTCATGCCCCGGTCTGGGAAGATCCCACATGCCGTGGAGTGGCTGGGCCCGTGGGCCATGGCTGCTGGGCCTGCGCGTCCAGAGCCTGTGCTCTGCAACGGGAGAGGCCACAACAGTGAGAGGCCCGCGTACCGCAAAAACAAAAACGAAAACAAAAATATATCGTCTGTAGTTGCCATGTTGTTATAAGCTCCTTCAACATAGTCATTTCACAGTTTTCTGCGACTTTAACACTTTAGAACAGTGCGGTCTAGTCTTTGCTAGAATGTTATTAAATGTTAAGTTTGTCTGATGTTTCCTTAGGACTATGTTCAATTATGCATTTTTGCCTGAAAGGTCCAATGGTCATTTGTAGCACAATTAAAGTTACACAGCTAATTAAATTTGAGGCCAGGATTTGAATTTGAGTGAGAATCCAAAAGCTACATTCTCAACCTCCATTCATAAGATCATGAATAATTACAGAATTTCTCATACAATCTCTTTAACAAAGGATAATGACCTCTATAAATATCACAAAGATTTACCCTTGCCTCTGCCGTATTATAAAATGTGAAGGCAGGAAAATCAAATGGTATCACAGTATAGAACCTATTACAGGAAGTACATGTTTATTATCTATTACTTGGGGAATGCTATTCAAAAATTTGGATTAATATAAAACTTTACTGTATTCTGTATGTCTTGGATTATCAATTTTATGATTCCTTACTTTGCTTGCTTATTTGGCTTCTGTCTTCTTTTCTTATCCTAAAAAATTGTTACATGATAGAAAATGTCAGTGTAATTCTATAGTACTTCAATATACACTAGTCATTTTCTAAAAAACATAATATAAACATTATAAATAAACTGCACCACATTCCAGAAATTCAACTCCTAAAAGCTTTGTACACAGGTAATGACTTCTATATAATATCCTGCTCTTTTAATTATTTCAATATCCAACAAGTTAGAAAAGTCGATAAAAAAATAGTAGCATGAGTCAATATTAATAAATAAACTTCCATATTTCCAAAAAGCTATACATCTTGGGCTAATTTTTCTAATGTCATTACTATGTTGTAAATTTAAGCAACACTCAATACTCAATTATCACTAACATTTTGGTCATGAGTATCTTTAAAAGCAAACAAGTTCTACAAATAAAAATTTAAATTTCCTGGCTACCCTTATTTTAAAATTTCAGTTTGTATACTCTTTCAAAATCACGATTAACTTGATTTCTATTAGTAAAAGTAAAAAGTACCTGAAAACAAACATAGCTTCTCAATATAAATTGGTATTACATCTAAAAACACAAATAATTAAATGGTTTACTTCTATTAACTTAATAGTACTGTGTCTCAGATATCACCATACACTTTCAGAACCAAAGTCCTACAAACTCCATGGCCCACTGAGAAGAAGTAATGACTGATACACAAGGACAAGTGACTAATTTATTTAATCCAGTGTTTTCAAGGATGTGGGTTTAGCTTATTAGTAGGTCATGACCGGTGTTTTTAAAAAAACAAAATAAAACAATGGAGAATTTCTCAATATGTCTTATGGTAAATGTAAATATTAATATGTGAAACTTTTGTTTTAGTATATGTGTATGTGTGCATCTTTTGTATAGTGTGTGGAAAGGAAAAATAGTTTATTTACTGTGACACAACCAAAGAAAACTTGGAAGCCACTGGTTTAATCAGAATTCAAATCAACTCATTTTTCGCTGTTATTCCTATAGGTAACAAATGTAATGTATTTCATTCTTTATTAATTTTCTTTTCTCTTGCCTGTACTAGATATTTCTAGGGCCTTTTTCATAGCCATTACCTACCCTCCCCCCAGCAATTCACACAGATAAACACTTCACCTTGAAATGTTCCTCCCCTTCCAATCCAGCTTTCTCATAAAAATTAAAGCAGTTTCAGCCAGCACACCAGGTAGATACATATTGTAGATGTTAAGAGTTCTCTTCTTCTCATTGGCAATAATCTTTAGTCTCTTCTTAACTGATGAAATTTGCCTCAACAAAATGTCAATTTGTCTAATCTGCTCACCCTTATATACTGAGTTCCTACCCCATGGTATGGGCTCTATAAGTATTTATTAAATAAATAACTGAATGAGTTATTTATTAAATAAATAACTGAATGAGTTATTCACTTAACTCACACAGACCTATGTGCGAGAGTGATCCTATCTACCAGTACACAGTGGCCTTTCTAAAACACCCCTCCCTACCAGACTGTTTAATCTGATTCTCACAGGACTAAAGCATCCTCCCCAAGATTGCACAATTAAAGGGGTAAGGGAGATAGAGGACTCTCTTCTTTTTTTTTTGGCCTTTATCCTTTTTTTTTTTAACATCTTTATTGGAGTATAATTGCTTTACAGTGCTGTGTTAGTTTCTGCTTTATAACAAAGTGAATCAGCTATACATATATATACATCCCCATATCTCCTCTCTCTTGCGTCTCCCTCCCACCCTCCCTATCCCACCCCTCTAAGTGGACACAAAGCACAGAGCTGGTCTCCCTGTGCTATGTGGCTGCTTCCTACTAGCTGTTTTACATTTGGTAGTGTATATATGTCCATGCCACTCTCTCACTTCGTCCCAGTTTACCCTTCCCCCACCCCGCATCCTCAAGTCCATTCTCTACGTCTGTGGAGGACTCTCTTCTTGATTGAGATTATAATAGGGATGGCTGCAGATTAAATCCAGCCAGTTTGGGAGTCTGGGATTAGCAGATGCAAACTATTATATATAGAATGGATAAACGACAAAGTCCTACTGTATAGCACAGGGAACTATATTCAATATCCTGTGATAAACCATAATGGAGAAGAATATGAAAAAGAATATGTGTAACTGAATCACTTTGCTGTACAGCAGAAATTAACATAACAGTGTAAATCAACTATACTTTAATAAAATAAATTAAAAAATAAATCCAGTCAGCAAAAATGGTTTATTTGGCCCACACATTTTAATCAATGTCCTATATTTAGATGCTAGAAATTCTCACATAAAAACTCAGCCTGTCTTGAAAGATCATAAGATCTGACGACGCCAGGTCTACAGTCAGCTGGAGCTGGGGTAGCTGATTCATTTTGATGAGTCATGTGTATACATCTTTTCTTTGGGTTTGCCTCCCTTAACAAGACTGTGAGTTCCCCAGAATCCTCTTATCATGTTTTTTTTTTTAGTCAGGGCTTAATATGTAGCATGAAGGCATAAATTAGGAGTGGGTCACAGTGCTTAGGTCAGTTTTGAAGACGGCTTATATAACTATGAGGTTCAGTTCTCTCCTCTCCTCCTCACAGCATCTAGAGTTCGTCCCGCAGAAATCTAATCTTAGCTCATGGTTCAGCTCTCCTTTCTGCCATAAAGCTGAATCTGCAAGCCTGGCCTGCTTCTTGGATTCTAATCAGAAATCACTAACTGTCCCTCTCAGACTGTGGCACAAGCTTACTCTGTTATCCAGCCAAAACATACTTTCTAACCGATGGCCCTGATTTGTTTTAACGCTACCATCATCCTCCCATGCACATAACCTTGAAGCCTCAGCAATTTTAACTTCCTTTTTCCTCCCTCGCCAGTCACATTCAGCGAGTTATCAAATCTAGTTTACTCATCCTTCAAAATATTGAATGTCTCTTTTTTTTCTCTTCCCCTTCCTCTGTTCAAGGTCAAGTTTCATCATCTTGATAAACACTTAATTGCTCTCCTTACCTCAAGCCTTTTGCCTTTCAATGTAGATTTATTTATAATAGCAATGAATATTTAGCCAGTGTCCACTGCTGTCTGAGGAGTTAGGGATACAGCAGTAAACAAAAGTGACAGAGTTGCGGCTTTTATGGATTTGTAATCAGTGAGGGATACAGCAAACAAACACATATATAATCATATAATGTCAAATAGTAATACATTACATGAAAAAATAGCTCATATGAGGATAGGGAATAATGGATTAGAGAGGTACAACTTAAAAAAAATAATTGCAATTCTTTTAATGTTTAAATTCATATGCAATTAAAGGACACTTATTGCATATAGTTTCCCATATTAAACTTCCTGAAACATGTCACATTATGCCACTTCTCTATGCAAACACATTTAACAGTTATTTATCTATTAAACAAGTGGGATATAGTCCAAAGTGGTTATTTAGCTCAGGATTACTTAATCTGGTCCCAAGTATTCTTTCTTTTTTTTTTTTTTTTTTTTTTTTTTTTGCTGTACGCGGGCCTCTCACCGCTGTGGCCCCTCCCGTTGCGGAGCACAGGCTCCGGACACACAGGCTCCACGGCCATGGCTCGCGGGCCCAGCCGCTCCGCGGCATGTGGGATCTTCCGGGATCGGGGCACGAACCCGCGTCCCCTGCATCGGCAGGCAGACTCTCAACCACTGCGCCACCAGGGAAGCCCCCAAGTATTCTTTCTTGCCTTTAGTGGATAAACACAAAACTTGGTTAACTTTCTGGCTTTATGCTTTGCTACTTGATTGGCTTATTACCATCCTAAGCCTCTCTGAAGCACCCCTACCCTTCAGGTCCCAGTGCAAAAAAGCCCCTCTCCCTTCTCCCTGTTCTAGGTCACCTAGTATGACAGCAATCCACCACCTCGTAATGAGCTGTCTCCTTGTGTTTATATTTTATATTCCCAGGTGGATGGCATACTTTTGAAAGATGACTGTATTATATTACTTTACACTCTTCTTAGTACTTTACAAAGTGGTTGGCAAACAAACACATGTTTGTTAAGTAAGTGTCGACCAACCAACTACATGAGTTGACCACAGTCAGCATCTGTGGCTCCAAGTGGGCACAGCCTCACATAATCTGCCCTTGGTGACGTGAAGCCTATACCTGAGACAGAACCATCACTTGAAGTTTCCATTTGAATATGCCTTTTATTTTCCCCTTAAAAGCAGTGTATCACTGTAATCCAAACAGATCTTACATCATTTTGTGTCTAGAATGAAAGGCCTTACTTTATCAGTGTGTTAGCTCTCTACACTGGCCACAAGGGGGAGCAGCAGTTCTTTTCCAGGGACCAGAATGACTCCACACTTTTCATTCTTCTACAGTAAGCCACCCCAATATTCTGCTTTAGCCCATACTTGGTCCCATACATGTTTCTCTTTTTGCTTTTTCTCCTGAAGGTATTTCTCACAACCGAAAGGAAACTTCTTCTTCACCTTAAGAAATTTTATTTTAGTTTGCTTGATTCCATTTCTCTAGCTATTAAGAGTTTAATTTCCATTCAGATTCTTAATCCCTTACTTTCAAAGAACTTCTCAGCACTTCTGGAAAATAGTTACTGTTGGAAACAACAATTCAAGGGCAAATGAAAAATTATCTTTCAATCAATATCTGACATGGACGACAGGTAGCATGTATTTTTGTCCCTCAGCTTACCTAAAGTATCGAGTGCAAATAGGTGTTTAATATTGACAAATAGGAAAAGCTCTTAAAGCGTCTTAAAACTGGATGTTCCAATACTCGACACATATACAATTCTAGAGTTAGCAGGAATATTAGAAATAAACTGGACCCAAACCTCATTACAAATAAGGACTTTAAATCATAGAAAAATCAAATGATGAGCTGAACTAGTTCAGGGGCTCATTCCATGAAGCTCCATTGTCTCTCTTTTGATCATAATGTAAAACCTGGTCTATAGTTTAAACATAGAGATGAAATAGTTCTTTTACAAATCTGACAACATCATGCTAAGGATCATTATAAAAATGTTGCTTTGGGTTCTGAATACTACAAAACACCTTACATCCACACATAGTCTAAGTGTTACCTTGCAGTTAAAGTTACTCAAGTAGATCTGTTGGTACTGGTTTGAGGTTCCAAATGAGTGAGGAAACCAAGATAAATAATAATAATAATAGAAATAATAACAATAATAATATTATATAGTGTGATTTCTATTTTTATAAAGAAAACTATATATGTAAATGCATGGATAAAGTTCTGTAAGTGTATACAGTCAAAATTGTTAACCCTGATACTTACTCTAGGGAGAGAGAAGGGAGCAGGTAAATCAGGGAGGCTTTCATTTTACACTGCATTTATTTCCATATTAGAGTTTTTGCAACAAGCATGCATAACTTCTGAGTTTATGAGCATTTAAAAGGCAAAAATTAAAAATATAAAAGGAAACACTGCATTAACATTATTATGAGAAGAAAATTTTACTTTTATGAAAGGCCATTGAATTTGATTAAAAAACAAAGACATCCTTTATTTTCCCACTGAAAACATAGTCAGTGATTAACCAGCATAATAATAAGAGTTCAAAATTCAGTCCTAATGGTGGCTCCATACTGAGTTACGACTAACAAAGAATGGACTTGTTTTGCAGGACTGATTAAAAAATTCTTAGGAGCTACTTCCTGGTACATCAACTACATTAAATCTCCTATTCACCACAGTGAATGTCTTGAAGCGGTAAAGACATCTAGGGCTTTAATAGTGCTCAAAGTTCAGGGTCAGATTTTTTTCACCCTCCACTAATACTTGGCCAGTGAGAATGGCCAAGCCCTGGAAAACTACTTCCAGGCAGCCCTCTATGACGTCTTACTAGTGTCTCCTTATGTCCACTAATTCCCAGTCCACTTTGTTTACTAAAATACAATTATGTTAATGAGTTTCTTTTATTTAAATTTAGCTCCATAGTTTCTCCTTTCCTAAAATTAGAACGTAACAACATAAATTTTGAACCCCTTATATGCCTCTTGTCCTCTATATGATTTTGGAATCTTTTGTTAAAAGGAAACGTGTATCCATGCCCCTCCCCGACTCCTCACATTGCCATAATGGAAATGGTTCTCAGTCTCAACTCTCTGACTTAGAAGAGTATTAGAACAAATACTTCTAGCTCCTCTCTCTATCTGGCCATTTCTATTTTGGAGGAAGAAGTAGCTTATCAGAGTGGTGACTTCAGTTAGAATGTGGCCTTCATCTGTGCCATGCTTCTCTATTGGCTGAGATAATTGGTGTTGAAGGCCTTGTCCACGAATGACCCCACCTCTTGTCTACTGTTCTTTTCCTTTTGGAGTGTTCTGTTCTCAAGTGGCACATACTTTCCTCCTCCAGCTCTTTTGTGTCCGTTTGGTACCTTCCTGCAGAGCATGTCTGCCATTCTCTAGATTGAGATCAAATCCCAGTGAGAGGAAGCCCTACAATGCACTCAAGTTCAATATTTTTAGAATCTGATTCTGGACTTTGATCCCCACTTATCTCCTTGGGTTAGTTCCAAATTGTTTATAAACACAGGGGAAGATTTGTATGCTACTCGTACTCTTCCCTGATCTCCAGAACTGTATATCCACCTGTCTAACGTGTATCTTCTCTTGGGCATCTCAGAGTGACCTCAAAATTGACACACCCAAACTTAACTCATAATCTCCTCGCTTGTGTAAAAATAAATTAACAAAATGCTGGTTCTCTTTTGAGCATCCCTTAGCTCAGCAAATGCCATTATCTTCTCTCTAGTTGTACAAGCCAGAAGCCAGAAGTCTTCCCTGATTTCTCTTCTCCATTTCACATATTTCACATATCCAATTCATCACATTTCCCTCCATCTCCACCACCTCCGTCCTATTCTTAAACAACCTCATCTCTCACCTGAACTACCACCATTGCCTCATAATTTGTCTACCCACATGTCTTCTGGGCTCTGTTCATTGAACTCACCATGTTACAGCCTGAGGCATTTTTCCACGCCATTGATGGCATTCTACTTCTCTTTCAATAAAGACAAAACTCCTGGCAAACCTGTAACAGGGGTCAGCAAACTTTTTCCTCTAAGGGACTATGTAATAAATATTTTAGGTTTTCCTGGCCATACAGTCTCTGTTGCAACTTTTCAACACTGTTATTATAATGAAAAACAGCCACAAACAATAAACAAACAGGGGGCTGTGGTCCAATAAAACTTCACATATAATCAAGCAACAGGCTGGGTTTGACACACAGGCTCTAATTTGCCAGTCCTTGTCCTAAAATACTGCATATTGCACCCCTAATTACCTCTCCACTCTCTCATACAGAATATCCTACTGTGATTGCCATTCCAGTGATTATTTCATGCTTTTATACTTAACATATTCTTTCCTACCACAAGGCTTTCACCGATGTCCTTCTCTCTGCCTGGGTTGTTCTTCCGTCATCTCTTCACCTGATTAGCTCTTATTCCTTCTTCAGATCTTGGCCCAAAGAAGCCACCTGTGGCCTCCCCGTCTTTGTAGAGTCTCTCAGAGCATCCAAGATCCTTCCTCCAGAGCACTTGTCATGGGCAATTCTTATTTCTGCAATTATCTGAGTAATGTTTGTTATCTCAACGTCAGATAACTTCCACTCCCTACCACCAACTGTGAGATCCAGAAAGGCAGGGATAGTATTTTCCTCTTATCATTGCATGCCCAGGCCCCGGTGCCCAGCACATAGTTAGCGCTCAGTAAATTCTTGCTGATGGACTAAATAAGTGAATGGAGGCATGGATGAATTATTTCCACTCTCACCACCACTAGCTTCCAACATCCCATGGTGACCTGTGTCTATTTTCTCAAGTCCTCTCTTCATAAACTGTCTCTAGCAATGTCTCTCTCTCTCCCTCTTTCCATATCAATCTACCTTTTTTCTGCACACTTGGAAGAATTTCTATTGCTGTTAATTTACCTCTCTGTCCTTTACATATATCTGTCTTTTCTGGTGAGTGTTCTTCTAGCTTTCCTTTGATCCTCAAATGCTCATGCCACAGATTTGTCAAATTTCTCCAGCCAAAAACCTCCCAGAACACATTTGTAGTATAATGCAGTTGCTTTTATTCACTTGTTATAATGAGGAAGAACATGCCCCTTGAGAAACCTTGGGGGCATCTCAGTGAAAGGGTGTAAGAAGCGACTTAGAAGATTTGGACATACATTTGGTGATTTTAGGGAGAGTTCAAGGAAGCAGGCCTTTTGCTCTGGATTGATTGCTGCTATCAAAAATTAAAGATAATTCTTTGGGCATCTTAAAAATTATTTTCTAGGCAGTAGAGAAGAATGGTGTGCAGCTAAAACTGTAACTGGTCAAAAGGCAATAGTTACTCATAGTAGCCCGATAAGGGTAACATCTGGTCTTTTTTATCACTTGGGTAATGTCCTTGTTTTTGTCTAAGACATAATTACAGGAGGTTCTTGTTTTTGCCTTGATCCAACAAAATCACAGTGTGGCCTTGTCTGGTTTTGGCATTCTCTGAAATTATTTCTATTCAATAAGAGAATACCATGGCTTAGCTGTGAGTGGCAGGCCAGCTCCTAGCAGCACAAGGCCTTCTTGTAGTGCCAGGGAGTTCCTGGCTTTCAGAAGCTGCTGATCTTTCTCTCGGAGTGAGTCCTCTGATGGAGGAGTGGGTATACATGAAGGGTGTCCACCAAGGCTCTCTATGCCTCATTCTGTGCCTGGTAGTCTGTGCAGGCAGGCTGACCTTGGCTAGTATGGAGTAGAATTTCAAGACTGAATACTTCTGTTTATCATTTTTCATTGTGTCCTAGTTGAAGAGTCACATTAAGTTATGAAGTTAGACAAATAAAATTCCTCACTTAATGAAAAATGCATGGAATCCTTTGGCCTGTGCTCACTATTATAATCACAGATAAGAATTTGAAAGTACAACAGCTCTCAATTATCTCTCTCCATACACAGTTTTTTAAAAATCTCGAGTAATTTTGCAAAGATTGTCCATATGATATCGACTGAGAAGACAAACAACTGAATTTTGGAAAAGAGCCAACCCACTAGCATTAATTATTGACTGCAGCCATTGGCCCTGGGTATGACATGTGAAAAGGATTTATGAAAAGAAGCCAAGTGTAAGGTGCAGCCTGAGGACTGTGATAAGGAAGGATCTGCATCCTGTATACAGAGTTTGAGGTTTCATATTAATATTAGATGGTTCAGTGAAACAAGAGTTGCATAAGCTTGCATTGGCTGATAGGAGTAGAAAACCCGATTCACCCAAATCCCTCTGAGATCAGTGAAGCACAAATTATGAAAGTTTCTGGAGGTCTCTGTTCAGTACGTATTTCTGGGAGAAGAGTTTTGATCGTATCTGAGGTTATGCAAAGGCAGTTAACGAGGCTGAACAGAAGCAAAACACCAAGTCATTGGTTGGACATACAACTTCTTGGCTGGGGGAGGTGGTGTTGAATTTGAAATAACTTTGTAAATTTCAAGAACCACACGCATATGATAAATTCATATTAGTATCATATTAATTATCATTCAATTAGATTAAATCTACATATGTGTAAATATTGGCATGTGTGTGATTACCTGTAAATGAGAACATTGAAAATGTGGGTCCTGATAGACTGCTTATGATCTATCAGCTAATTTCCTGATAGACCATAAGCGGTCATGTTCTTCAGAGGGGTTAGGCTAGAATAGAATAGAATAATAATATAACATAATGCAATACAACACAGTACAATACGGTACAAATCTGCAATACTCTTTTTTTCTTTTAAGCTATTGAACTCAAAGTCTTCACTTTTCAAGTCTTGTATAAATTTTCAAAATGGAAATTCAGTATTACAGTATCAGATTAATTTACACTTTAGTATACAAATTGCTTTGTAAGAGACATTTGATGTTTAAGGAAACTTTTTAAGAATAAGCTTTTGTCAACACTATTTCTTTGAGGTAGAAAGTTGTTTTTTTTGTTTTTTGTTTTTTTTGCGGTACGCGGGCCTCTCACTGTTGTGGCCTCTCCCGTTGTGGAGCACAGGCTCCGGACGAGCAGGCTCAGTGGCCATGGCTCACGGGCCCAGCCGCTCCGCGGCATGTGGGATCTTCACGGACCGGGCCACGAACCCGTGTCCCCTGCATCGGCAGGTGGACTCTCAACCACTGCACCACCAGGGAAGCCCAGAAAGTTGTATTTTGCCAAGAAAAACCAGAACTCAAATGTTGGCTTTATTCACATGTCCTATAAAGCTGCCAAGCTGTGTTCTTCTGTCTTTAGAATTACACTTCTTTCAAGAAAATTTAAGTTAATGACTAAGTTGTAACATCCTTTTCTGTCTACTAAAACCTTAATTAGCAAAGCAATTCTCCATAATTAAACACTACAGTATGTTCTATCTTTAGAAGAACTGATAAACCTAAAAATCATGCTCTAATATTTTTTAACCATTTTAAATTTCAAGTCAGGTATTTCATTGGCTTGTTAGATTTGAGTGCATAATTTATCTTTATTCTAATACACTTGTGTTTTGTTTTGTGTTTTTAGTTTGGAAACCTTTACATCATTTAAGAGACCAAAGCATTATTGAGCACAGCAACGAATGACGTTTACACTGAATATTTTGTGGCAGGCACACCTGAGAACATAGGATTCCTGATTTCCAGGAATCAGGAATTACATGGGCAATTTCTACTGCTTTTCTGGCATTCCCCTCTCACTCACTGGCAACCCTGGTTGCTCTGGCCTCCCTCTCCTTGTTAATGTGAATTAGGTAACGTGACATCCCAATCATGAATTTAGAAGCATTAATATTTTTAAAGTATAGTTGCCAAAATAAACTCCCCAAACCAGGAATGACTATTTATCAAAAATGATGATGATTCCTCCTCAGATATATAATTTTTTAAACCATATACATTTCTTTTATTTCTTACAGGGTATTAATTCCATATTTCAGAAGAAAAGAAAATAAGGGTTGATTAACTGCAAATTTCAAGTGCAAAACTTGCAATTTTGCCCATATTCTTGACTAAAACTGTATCATGAACTGAAAATAATAATTTCCAAAGAAAAAGAAACAAGTGTTTAAAAGTAATAACCACAATGACAAATTTTGTAGAACCACATATATACATGCAGCACTAAGAGATATCTTTAGATCCCTTTTTTTTAGATGATTCCATCTATAATGGGACAAAAATACATAATAGCTATCAGAATACATGCTTCATTGTTTAAGACTTATTAAATCATTACAGGCAGATCTATTAATAAGGCATTGGAATCACACGAGGACATGAATCACTATGTCTTTAAATTTAAAATAAGATTAGGTTCTTATCCAAAGAATTAAATATATATATATATAGTATTTCATATACAGGAGATATATATATTATATATGTATATATATTTGCATAGAAATATACTATATATGTGTGTGCATATATATATACACACACATATATATACATATCCTACATGGAAATATATAGTTATCATAGAATATAAAACAGAGAGAATATCAAAAATTGTTACTAGAGACTAAGGAAGGACATTTTATCATGACAGAAAGGGTTAGAAAGAGTTAAGAACTGGAAGGAAATCAACCAATAATTTTTGAATGCTAAGAATGCAGAAAGAGTTTTTCTTCTTAAGTATTTCTTGTATTTCCCTATTTTTTAGAATCAGCTGGGTATTACTTTTAAATCATTAAAAATTCTTCCAGAAAAAGAAGCGAATAATTATTTGAGAGGATTAGCAATTTAAAATAGTAAATGTAACTCCTATATGATCTGAAAATTGCAACCCTTGTAATTTCAAGGTTAGTAGTCAGTTTAGGGTTAAAATGGCATTAGTCAGTTCAGCATCTTAGTAACATAAATAATAATTTCGTAGAGACTGTAGTGAAACATTTATATCAAATTAAAAAAATATATCAAATCATGTCTCAAATGACACAGGAACAAATCACTGGAGTACTGTATCATTTCCATAATTTGATGTAACAATAACAAATAGTAACATGTTAATAAAATTTACTTAACCTATGTAAACAATGCACACACCCATATTTATAATAACTAGACAAAATAACATAACTTATTGACATAAACAATTACAGGTATCTTAACAAGAATAATTAAAATTTGAGGGAGCTACCTTCTGAAAGACTAAAACCCCAAAGTATTTTCCACTTTAAAATTTTTGGTAGATAGATAGATAGATAGATAAATAGACAGATAAACAACAAGGATTACCTGTGTATAGCACAGGTAACTATAGTCGATATCTTGAGAAGAATAGAAAAAAATATATATATGTATAACCAAATCACTCTGCTGTACACATGAAACTAACACAGTATTGTAAATCAACTATACTTCAACTTAAAAAAATGTGTGTGTGTGTGTAATAAGAGCAAAAGGTACACCAATTCTTTTTAAATTGTAGGATTACAAGAGATTTTTATTATATTGTTTTAATGTTTTACTCAATAAATATGTACTGTTTTTTAATATGGAAAGTAAGCCAGTTCAAGCTACTTATATACATGTTGTGCAGCAGACTAAGTTGACAATCAGTTTTGTGCTGCGCCAGTTATTAACCTGCTGTATATCACCTCCAAACCCATTCTTCTATGCTCTGCTCTGTCATGCTGAGGTTTCAACTTTGCAAATAATCTTTCTGCTTTCTAGCAGGTTTCCTGTTAGATTCTACCAATGGGGGCATGCCTGGGAGGATGAGAGGCAAACACATAGAGAAGGGATATGCTCCTCCTACTTGCTTCTTTCTGTGGGTGTCATCCCAGCAATGGCCTGTCACAGCACAATTTGTTTCACTCACGAGCTCATTTCAGCACTCCCAGAACAAGCCTCACTGCACCCCCTTGGTAGTACTAGCATAAAATGGGCCGTGTCCTCTCCCACCTACTAACCGCCCTCACTGAATCACTTCTAAAACTAACATGTTTGAGTAGAAGCAAAGCAAGAGGAGGCTCCCCTTCCCCATATCAACACTGAGCTCACAGGTTTGGCTGCACCCCGTGCAGTGCAGGCGGTGGGCACCCTGACGGCGGGGCAGGCGGCAGAGGTATGGGGTGGATAGCACAACTCTCGAGATTCACAGATGTGGCAGGCCCACCTGATTGGCAGGGCAGTCAATCGTCCTGTACAGCTGTTCTCTTTAAAAACAGTTATGATACAGTAGAGTTCAAGTCCAGGAGTTGAAATGCACAGTAATTGAGGGCAAAGGTTGGTGGCCTTGCCCAATGTCTGCTGGGACAGACCCCGTTTGAGCTCTGCCTGGATTCTGTCACCTGGGCGGCAGCCAGCTGGGGAGTCACAGGCCAGGGCTAGGAGTTCCACAACTGAGTACATGGGCTTTTTTTTGTTGGCCAGGTAGGGAAAAAGCTCATGATGCCCCAGAGGGAATCACTACTGTCCTATGCAATAGAACTGAAATCAGGGAGTAGTAAGAACATTCACATTGCTCTGGCTACATTGACTGTGAACTATTCTCTTTTCATAAAGACCATAACACTGAAGGGAAAGCTTAAGCCTTGTCAGTAATTAGCAAGTCTTGGAAGTGGTACAAGACCTGGCAGCTACTTTTAGACTTCTTGTGGCTCCTGGGACACTTATCAGTGATGATTCAAATGCAGGACAATTAGCCAAGTCTTTAGGCCTTGATTCTCAAATAAAAAAGTATGCCTCAGTATTAGAACCAGCTAAAATAAGTGAATGCTGTAGACTTACCCTAAATTTGCTGTAACAGTGGGGTAAGAGGCTAAGATTTTAAATTGACTAGTGTTTTTTTTTTCTTACATTTTACATGACTGAGTACAGATGATGAAAAGAATGCTGTGAATTAAGTAAAATTTCAGATCCTGTAAAGTGCGGGGGAAGGGAAAACAAAGGAGAAATAAAATTTTTGCACTGATGAACTGTGAACTTTTCCTGTATAACGTGGGTAGGTTTTTAAGAGTTTAGAAATAAATTAAGAATGAGCTGTGACCACCATCAGCAACAGCAAGAAACAGGGGTGATTAAAAAAAAAAAAGCAAGAGAAGGCTCTGCTGCAAGTCCAGTGGTCCTGCCTGGCCACTTGTAGACTCACAGTGGCAGATCCTATGATCCTAAGAGTCTGGGTAAACAGGGGTGCTGCAAGGAGACTCTGGAAAGCCCCAAGAAGAGGACCACCGTGAAGACCTCTAGGGCTCGGGAGCAAATCTATGCTCTCTCCGATACATTCTTTTCTTCTTTTGAGAAACGGTTCTTGGAGTGCTTTTGACCCTTATAGAGACTGAAATCCTGACCATGGGACTGTCGACTGAAAAAAAAATGATGCACAACCTAAAAGTTGAGAGTTATGTTTTATTTGGTAGACAAAACTGAGGACTTCAATCAGGGACGCAGCCTCTCAGATAGCTCTCAGGGATGGCTCAGAAGAGGTAAGGGAGGAGCCGGGATATAGAGGAGTTTTTGCAACAAAGACCAGGTAGTCAGAACTTCAAAAGATTACTGTTAATTAATTAGAAAAATAGACATCTCAAGTTAATGAATTTAGTGCTTTTCTATGTATGGGAAGATGCAAAAGTCTGGGCTCACTGAAATCATTCATGTGATGTGCACCTCAGCTATCTGGGGCCAGTATCCTGTGTTTTCCCATCCTGAGTCTCCTTAGGGTGCACCATCGGGGGTGGCTTCAGCGGCTGAGGGCTTGATGGTCGCAATGTCCTTTGTTCACTGATATGACAGGTGAGATTTGTTCACTCACAGGACACGAAAATGACCATCCAACCTGAACTGCCTCTCATGAACTAGGTATTACATGGTCCACCAAGCCAGGAGTTTGGGCAGGTAATTAATCATCAAGTGGATACTAGATGCACATGAGAAGGTGGCTTGAGGCCTTCACTTGTATTTTGATGTACTTCTTTGATACTGACTCCTGCTTTGGTGTCTCTTCTGCTTTGATCCAAGAGATTTTCTTATGACGGAGGAAAACAACTTGAGCTGTTTCCAGATGGTCAGATCCTGAGGAAGGTGGCTCTAACACAATTTAGACTCTAATGGACACCAGAAGTTTCATTAAACTGGAAGTTAAAACTATTGCCTGGTCACTTCGGGCTTCTTATGGCACTGAACTAACACTCAAAAAAGGAGGTAGCTGCACAGGCTGGGGAAGTTGGTGTCGATTATCAAAGGGACTTGAGTAGCTTCTAAACAGGGAGGGAAGTAGGGAGCACACTGACAGGATTCTCTGAGCACCTATTAATACTTTCATGTCCAATAATATAAGTTAATAGAAAACTACAGCAACCATAAAAAGGCAGGTTACTGAGGATTCAGATCCTTCAGAAATAAAAACTGAGATAAGCCCACTGGTAAGGAAACCCAGTCGTTCAAACGGAACATGAAAAAAGAAAGTTACAAATATTAACCATCAACTCATGATTAGTTTTATAAACAAGGACTATAGAAGGTACGCATGCTTTCTTCCTCACTTGTTATGTGTATTCGTATTTGTATTACTATATACTCATTCATTTATTTTTCTCTTTTCTTTCTCTTATTATTTTATATAAGATTTATTGGGTGGTGGTTCTACTACAATTTAGACTGCAGATTAGTCTCCAGGTGAGACTGTTACAGAATTTGAGGCGTAATTAACATCACTCAGCGATGGATACCATGACTCTTTCCAGAGATGAACACCCCTGTTGGGATTTTGTGTCTCCCTTTTTCCAGAAAGAGGGGAGAGCAAATGACTATCTTTCTAGGCAAAAGCATAGTTTTTGCTTTTTGGAAGTTCAAAAATAGGTATAATACAGAGTAGTCAACGAGTGAACTATGCCAGTTCATTAAGCTATTTCTTTTCAACTCCGGACTCTTCACTCTGTACTCAGCTGAGACTGCAATCTGCACTTCCCCTTGGCCAGATTGAGTCTTTGTAGACGACCAGTAGGAGGCACTAGAGGAAAAATGGAAGGCAGAATGAAGGAGGAAAGACAAGCTCATGCTATTTCCTTATTCTTTTCAACATCTCCCTACCAATAGCCTTATTCCCTGGCAGCAGCAGAAATAGCCCCTTAAGAGCACAAGACAAGCCGAACTCTCTCCCCAGTCGGATACATCTCAGCTCTGTAGACCCTCCTCCCAGGGCTTGGATAATCCACCCCAACACTTTCCTGTTTTCTCCCAGCCCTACGGGTGTAACTGCTTCCTGCCGTTAATTTCTCTGTTTCCTCACTGTTTCTCTTTTTACCTTTTTTAGTCACTCTCCATTTTAAAGTCTCTTTGTTAAAATAAATAGTGTAGTTTCTGATTTCCTGATAATCATCAGGTACTGTGTCTCAGATCCATTGTTTTACCTAGTCTTCACAACAACCCTATCCAGAATATACTAGAATCCAGGGTACTGGGGCTAAGGAAACTGAAGTTAAGCTTTGTTTCTCTTTCCATGGTCACAAAGGAAATGACTGTCAAAACCTGGATTTGAGCTACACGTGAAACAACTCCTACAGAACACCTACTGTATGCTGGCAGAAGACCTCAGACCTCCCAAAAGGCAAGAAACTCCCCAAGTACCTGGGTAGGGCAAAGCGGAGAGATTCCCGCACAGAGGATCGGTGCCAAGCGGCACTCACCAGCCCGAGAGGCTTGGCTGCTCGCCCGCCGGGGTGGGCGGCGCTGGGAGCTGAGGCTCGGGCTTCAGTCTGAGCACAGGGAGAGGACTGGGGTTGGCGGCGTGAACACAGCCTGAAGGGGCTAACGTGCCACAGCTAGCCGGGAGGGAGTCCGGGAAAAAGTTTGGACCTGCCGAAGAGGCAAGAGACTTTTTCTTCCCTCTTTGTTTCCTGGTGCGCGAGGAGAGGGGATTAAGAGTGCTGCTTGGAGGAGCTCCAGAGACGGGCGCGGGACGCTGGGGCTGCTGCCGCCGCCGCGAGGCCTCTGTGCGAGCGCAGGTCACTGTCCACGCACCGCTTCCGGGGAGCCTGTGCAGTCCGACACTGCCAGGGTCCCAGGATCCAGGGACGGCTTCCCTGGGAGAACGCACGGCGCGCCTCGGGCTGATGCAACGTCACGCCGGCCTCTGCCGCTGCAGGCTCCACCGCACTCCGTGCCCCTCCCTGCCCCCCAGCCTGAGTAAGCCAGAGTCCCCGAAGCGGCTGCTCCTTTAACCCTGTCCTGTCTGAGGGAAGAACAGACGCCCTCCGGCGACCTACACGGAGAGGTGGGGCCAAATCCAAAGCTGAGACCCGGGAGCTGTGAGAACAAAGAAGAGAAAGGGAAATCTCTCCCAGCAGCCTCAGAAGCAGTGGATTAAACCTCCACAATCAATTTGATGTACCCTGCATCTGTGGAATACATGAATAGACAACAAATCATCCCAAATTGAGTAGCTAGGAGTCAGTGCTGTGCCTCTGAGGTGGGAGAGCCAACTTCAGGGCACTGGTCCACAAGAGACCTCCCAGCTCCACATAATATCAAATGGCAAAAATCTTCCAGAGATCTCCATCTCAACACCAGCACCCAGCTTCACTCAACGACCAGCAAGCTACAGTGCTAGACACCCTATGCCAAACAACTAGCAAGACAGGAACACAACCCTGTCCATTAGCAGAGAGGCTGCCTAAAGTCATAAAAAGCCCACAGACACCCCAAAACACACCACCAGACGTGGACCTGTCCACCAGAAAGACAAGATCCAGCCTCATCCACCAGAACACAGGCACTAGTCCCCTCCACCAGGAAGCCTACACAACCCAATGAACCAACCTTAGCCACTGGGGATAGACACCAAAAACAACGGGAACTACGAACCTGCAGCCTGCAAAAAGGAGACCCCAAACACAGTAACATAAGCAAAATGAGAAGACAGAAAAACACACAGCTGGAGAAGGTGCAAGATAAAAACCCACCAGACCTAACAAATGAAGAGGAAATAGGCAGTCTACCTGAAAACGAATTCAGAATAATGATGGTAAAGATGATCCAAGATTCTATTTCCCAGATCCAAAATCTTGGAAATAGAATAGACAAAATAAAAGAAACATTTAACAAGGACCTAGAAGAACTAAAGATGAAACAAGCAACGATGAACAACACAATAAATGAAATGAAAAATACTCTAGATGGGATCAATAGCAGAATAACTGAGGCAGAAGAACGGATAAGTGAGGTGGAAGATAAAATAGTGGGAATAACTGATGCAGAGTAAAATAAAGAAAAAAGAATGAAAAGAACAGGGGACAGTCTCAGAGACCTCTGGGAAAACATGAAACGCACCAACATTCGAATTATAGGGGTTCCAGAAGAAGAAGAGAAAAAGAAATGGACTGAGAAAATATTTGAAGAGATTATAGTTGAAAACTTCCCTAATATAGGAAAGGAAATAGTTAATCAAGTCCAGGAGGCACAGAGAGTCCCATACAGAATAAATCCAAGGAGAAATACGCCAAGACACATATTAATCAAACTGTCAAAAATTAAACACAAAGAAATCATATTAAAAGCAGCAAGGGAAAAACAACAAATAACACACAAGGGAATCCCCATCAGGTTAACAGCTGATCTCTCAGCAGAAACTCTACAAGCCAGAAGGGAGTGGCAGGACATAATTACAGTGATGAAGGAGAAAAACCTGCAACCAAGACTACTCTACCCAGCAAGGATCTCATTCAGATTTGATGGAGAAATTAAAATGTTTACAGACAAGCAAAAGGTGAGAGAGTTCAGCACCACCAAACCAGCTTTACAACAAATGCTAAAGGAACTTCTCTAGGAAAGAAACACAACAGAAGGAAAAGACCTACAATAACGAACCCAAAACAATTAAGGAAATGGGAATAGGAACATACATATCGATAATTACCCTGAATGTAAATGGACTAAATGCTCCCACCAAAAGACACAGATTGGCTGAATGGATACAAAAACAAGACCCATATATATGCTGTGTACAAGAGACCCACTTCAGACCTAGAGACATATACAGACTGAAAGTAAGGGGATGGAAAAAGATATTCCATGCAAATGGAAATCAAAAGAAAGCTGGAGTAGCAATTCTTATATCAGACAAAATAGACTTTAAAATAAAGACTATTAGAAGAGACAAAGAAGGACACTACATAATGATCAAGGGATCGATCCAAGAAGAAGATATAACAATTGTAAATATTTATGCACCCAACATAGGAGCACCTCAATACATAAGGCAAATACTAACAGCCATAAAAGGGGAAATCGACAGTAACACACTCATAGTAGGGGACTTTAACACCCCACTTTCATCAATGGACAGATCATCCAAAATGAAAATAAATACAGAAACACAAGCTTTAAATGATACATTAAACAAGATGGACTTAATTGATATTTATAGGACATTCCATCCAAAAACAACAGAATACACATTTTTCTCAAGTGCTCATGGAACATTCTCCAGGATAGATCATATCTTGGGTCACAAATCAAGCCCTGGTAAATTTAAGAAAATTGAAATTGTATCAAGTATCTTTTCCGACCACAATGCTATGAGACTAGACATCAATTACAGGAAAAGATCTGTAAAAAATACAAACACATGGAGGCTAAACAATACACTACTCAATAACAAAGTGATCACTGAAGAAATCAAAGAGGAAATTTAAAAATACCTAGAAACAAATGACAATGGAGACACGACGACCCAAAACCTATGGGACACAGCAAAAGCAGTTCTAAGGGGGAAGTTTATAGCAATACAATCCCACCTTAAGAAACAGGAAACATCTCGAGTAAACAACCTGACCTTGCACCTAAAGCAATTAGAGAAAGAAGAAAAAAAAACCCCAAAGTTAGCAGAAGGAAAGAAATCATAAACATCAGATCAGAAGTAAATGAAAAAGAAATGAAGGAAACGATAGCAAAGATCAATAAAACTAAAAGCTGGTTCTTTGAGAAGATAAACAAAATTGATAAACCATTAGCCAGACTCATCAAGAAAAAAAAGGGAGAAGACTCAAATCAATAGAATTAGAAATGAAAAAGGAGAAGTAACAACTGACACTGCAGAAATACAAAAGATCATGAGAGATTACTACAAGAAACTCTATGCCAATAAAATGGACAACATGCAAGAAATGGACAAATTCTTAGAAATGCACAACCTGCCAAGACTGAATCAGGAAGAAATAGAAAATATGAACAGACCAATCACAAGCACTGAAATTGCAACTGTGATTAAACATCTTCCAACAAACAAAAGCCCAGGACCAGATGGCTTCACAGGCGAATTCTATCAAACATTTAAAGAAGAGCTAACACCTATCCTTCTCAAACTCTTCCAAAATATAGCATAGGGAGGAGCACTCCCAAACTCATTCTACGAGGCCACCATCACCTTGATACCAAAACCAGGCAAGGATGTCACAAAGAAAGAAAACTACAGGCCAATATCACTGATGAACATAGATGCAAAAATCCTCAACAAAATACTAGCAAACAGAATCCAACAGTATATTAAAAGGATCATACACCATGATCAAGTGGGGTTTATTCAAGGAATGCAAGGATTCTTCAATATATGCAAATCAGTCAATGTGATACACCATATTAACAAACTGAAGAAGAAAAACCATATGATCATCTCAATAGATGCAGAGAAAGCTTTCGACAAAATTCAACACCCATTTATGATAAAAACCCTGCAGAAAGTAGGCATAGAGGGAACTTTCCTCAACATAATACAGGCCATATATGACAAACCCACAGCCAACATCGTCCTCAATGGTGAAAAACTGAAACCATTTCCACTAAGATCAGGAACAAGACAAGGCTGCCCACTCTCACCACTCTTATTCAACTTAGTTTTGGAAGTTTTAGCCACAGCAATCAGAGAAGAAAAGGAAATAAAAGGAATCCAAATTGGAAAGAAGAAGTAAAGCTGTCACTGTTTGCAGATGACATGATACTATACATAGAGAATCCTAAAGATGCTACCAGAAAACTAATAGAGCTAATCAATGAATTTGGTAAAGTAGCAGGATACAAAATTAATGCACAGAAATCTCTGGCATTCATATATACTAATGATGAAAAATCTGAAAGTGAAATCAAGAAAACACTCCCATTTACCACTGCAACAAAAAGAATAAAATATCTAGGAATAAACCTACCTAAGGAGACAAAAGACCTGTATGCAGAAAATTATAAGACACTGATGAAAGAAATTAAAGATGATACAAATAGATGGAGAGATATACCATGCTCCTGGATTGGAAAAATCAATATTGTCAAAATGACTCTACTACCGAAAGCAATCTACAGATTCAATGCAATCCCTATGAAACTACCACTGGCATTTCTCACAGAACTAGAACAAAAAATTTCAAAATTTGTTTGGAAAAACAAAAGACCCCGAATAGCCAAAGCAATCTTGAGAACGAGAAATGGAGCTGGAGGAATCAGGCTCCCTGACTTCAGACTATACTACAAAGCTACAGTAATCAAGACAGTGTGGTACTGGCACAAAAACAGAAAGATAGATCAATGGAACAGGATAGAAAGCCCAGAGATAAACCCACGCACATATGGTCAACTTATCTTTGATAAAGGAGGCAGGAATGTACAGTGGAGAAAGGACAGCCTCTTCAATAAGTGGTGCTGGGAAAACTGGACAGGGACATGTAAAAGTATGAGATTAGATCATTCCCTAACACCATACACAAAAATAAGCTCAAAATGGATTAAAGACCTAAATGTAAGGCCAGAAACTATCAAACTCTTAGAGGAAAACATAGGCAGAACACTCTATGACATAAATCACAGCAAGATCCTTTTGGACCCACCTCCTAGAGAAATGGAAATAAAAACAAAGATAAACAAATGGGACCTAATGAAACTTCAAAGCTTTTGCACAGCAAAGGAAACCATAAACAAGACCAAAAGACAGCCCTCAGAATGGGAGAAAATATTTGCAAATGAAGCAACTGACAAAGGATTAATCTCCAAAATTTATAAGCAGCTCATGCAGCTCAATAGCAAAAAAACAAACAACCCAATCCAAAAATGGGCAGAAGACTTAAATAGGCATTTCTCCAAAGAAGATATACAGACTGCCAACAAACACATGAAAGAATGCTCAACATCATTAATCATTAGAGAAATGCAAATCAAAACTACAATGAGATATCATCTCACACCAGTCAGAATGGCCATCATCAAGAAATCTACAAACAATAAATGCTAGAGAGGGTGTGGAGAAAAGGGAACACTCTTGCACTGCTGGTGGGAATGTGAATTGGTACAGGCACTATGGAGAACGGTATGGAGGTTCCTTAAAAAACTAAAAATAGAACTACCATATGACCCAGCAATCCCACTACTAGGCATATACCCTGAGAAAACCATAATTCAAAAGGAGACATGTACCAAAATGTTCATTGCAGCTCTATTCACAATAGCCCGGAGATGGAAACAACCTAAGTGTCCATCATCGGATGAATGGATAAAGAAGAAGTGGCACATATATACAATGGAATATTATTCAGCCATAAAAAGAAACAAAACTGAGCTATTTGTAATGAGGTGGATAGACCCAGAGTCTGCCATACAGAGTGAAGTAAGTCAGAAAGAGAAAGATGAATACCGTATGCTAACACATATATATGGAATTTAAGAAAAAAAAATGTCATGAAGAACCTAGGGGTAAAACAGGAATAAAGACACAGACCTACTTGAGAATGGACTTAAGGATATGGGGAGGGGGAAGGGTAAGCTGTGACAAAGCGAAATAGAGGCATGGACATATATACACTACCAAACGTAAGGTAGATAGATAGTGGGAAGCAGCCGCATAGCACAGGGAGATCAGCTCGGTGCTTTGTGACCGCCTGGAGGGGTGGGATAGGGAGGGTGGGAGGGAGGGAGACGCAAGAGTCAAGGGATGGGGGAACAGACGTATATGTATGACTGATTCACTTTGTTATAAACAGAAACTAATTTAAAAAAAACACCTGGATTTGAACCCAGAACAGGCTAACCCAAATGTCCAGCAACTGATGAATGGATACATAAAATTTGGTATAACCTACAATGGAATATTATTGAGTAATAAAAAAGGAATGGAGCATTTATGCATGCTACAACATGAATGAACCTTGAAATCATTATGTGAAAGAAGCCAGACCAAAAAGGCAACATACTGTATGATCTTGCTAGTGTGAAATGTCCACAATTGGAAAATCTGTAGAGATAGGAAATAGAATAGTGTTTGCCAGGGCCTGGGGCAGAAGGAATTAGGAGTGACTGCTAATGAGTATGGGGTTTCTTTTTGGAATGATGAAAATCTTCTCATATTAGATAGTGGTGATGAATATATCAAAACCCACTGAATCATACACTTGAAAAGGATGGATGGATTTTATGGTATGTAAATTTTATCTCAAGAAAACTGTTCCAAAAATTGTATTTAAAACCAAATAATGGGCTACCCTGGTGGCGCAGTGGTTGAGAGTCCTCCTGCCGATGCAGGGGACACGGGTTCGTGCCCTGGTGCAGGAAGATCCCACATGCCGCAGAGCAGCTGGGCCCGTGAGCCATGGCCGCTGAGCCTGCACGTCCGGAGCCTGTGCTCCGCAACGGGAGAAGCCACAACAGTGAGAGGCCCGCATACCGCAAAATAACATCAAACAAACAAACAAACAAATAATGAAACATGGGGATGAATAGCTTCATTAGTTTTACTCCAGGAAAATAATTATTTTATCTTTTGTTAATCAGCCCGAAATGATTTCAGAGAATAACATTTTGTGTGTAAACCACTATTTTGCATGTGTGTTTGTATGTGTTTTTTCCATGAAAGGCATTCACACAGAGAGGGCTTGAATTTTTCATGGTGTTGCCATGTTGATCTCTTGAGATTTTGCACAGTATTTTTGATCCTGGACTAAAAAAGGAGGGTGGGAGGGCAATGCACAAAAGAGGAAGTATGAATGGCTAATAATGTAAAAAAGATACTCTCCTTCACTGACAGAATGTAAATGAATTTAACAGTAAGCTATCACGTCACACCCTCAGACCGGCAAACACTGGAGTCGTAACAAGTGAGGAAGAGAACTCTCATACATTACTGGTAGAAGTATAAATAGTGACGGCCGTTTAGGAAAGCATTCTGGCACTACATATTAAAATTAATAATCCAGGGCCTCCCTGGTGGCACAGTGGTTGAGAGTCCGCCTGCCGATGCAGGGGACACGGGTTCGTGTCCCGGTCCGGGAGGATCCCATATGCCGCGGAGCGGCTGGGCCCGTGAGCCATGGCCGCTGAGCCTGTGCATCCGGAGCCTGTGCTCCGCAACGGGAGAGGCCACAACAGTGAGAGGCCCGCGTACCGCGAAAAAAAAAAAAAAATTAATAATCCACATATCCTTTTATTCAGCAATCCCACTCCTTGTATTCTAGCCCATAGAAATAAAAGTACTAGTGTATAAGGAATAGTAACAAATATATATTTTACAGCTTCAGAAACAATTGAGGACTAATTTAATATGTTGTGATAGTTTCATACAATATTATTTAGCCATTAAAAGGAATGAATTAGATCTATATATATTTCCCTAGAAATATGTTCATGATATACAGCTAAGGGACAAAAACAAAATTCAGAGAAATATATGCACCATTCCATTTATGTAAAACAAAGTGGCAAAATGTGTCTTATATGTGCCCTATGTTTTTGCATATATGCATGTATGATTCCATATACATGGGAAAAGGTATAGGAAGGTATAGAAATCATCTACACCAGGTAGGTAATTTTTGACTATACAGTTGGTGAATAGGAGATGAGGTGGGGAGGGGAGAATGGAGTAGAGGGAGAGGAGATGTCAGTTCATAAAAACAACTGACCCAGCATGTATTATATTGCCCCATTTATGCACAGAATAAATATCTGTGATTGCATGAAGATGAATAAATGAATTTAACCAAAATGACACAAATGGATACATGAGGGTAGCAGGATTTCAGAGGATATTTTCATTTTTCCCTATAATTTATGGTATTCTTTAAAGTTTTACAAAGGTTATGTACTATTTACATAATCAGAAAAAGTGATAGCACTGTTTTCAATGGGGAAAATAGATAACATAAGCAATATTTTGTTATTGTTATTTTTAAAGGCATTTAACCTGGAATACCTTTGTTAATTGGTAGGTTCAGAAATTAAAATACTTTGGAAAATATCTGGGATTGAATATTACCTTTGCTAGACTGGAAATAAAAGTTTTCAGCTAATTAATAGTGTAAATCCCACATGAGGAAGAGATGTGTGTAACTCACAGACAGTGGTTTTCAAAATCTCTAACCCTAGTTCTCGCGCTCAAGTCAAGGGTGTGGCATCATGAAAATGGAACCACTGAGATACAGTATGCGGTTCCTGCTCTAGCATTCATGTCTTATGTGGTCTCAGGGCCTTCTCATTTCTGGGCCTGGAGTTTCTGATCTGTTAAGTGGCCTGGACTAGATTAGATGTTCTCCAATCTTATGGTCAACAGACTCCCACAGTGTGAGGTCCATACCAAGCATAATGAATCAGAATCTCTGGAGCTGGAGGTTAGAAGTCTATATTTTTAAAAATCCCTCAAGTCTGGAAAATTTGAGAACCGCATGGAACACCATGTCACATCCAGCCACGATTGTTTTAAATCTCTGCTGCATTTTTTTGCTGTTACTGCCACACCCTCTTAGTGTGGAAAACAAGTCATCTCCAATGATCTGTTGCTGCTTCGGTGACTGAATGCTCACGACTGACTTGATGCTCCTGATATGTACTAGTTGCAGTGGTTTCTCAGGGTCTGGGGGAGGGAGGAGAGATGGCTTTTCTTTCTGTGTTATGTGCAGCTAAGGTTGTTGAGATTGAGCAGGTATCGCCCGGACACAGGTGAATCCTTTTACTTGCTGTCGTTTCCTTATCTTTGTGAAAACTATGTCTGTCCTTCAGAAGTGATGAATTGGATTTTCTGGGTGTGTGCTGTATTAGTTGATCTAACTATTAATGAGATTTTTAATGTACAAATAAAATGTAGAAAACAAAAGGAGTGAAAATTTACATTTGTTACATATATTACATTCTGGAACATTATAGGTCAAATTAAACTACTTCTATTAAAAGTCTAAAGGATCTAGAACATTGTGTGTTTCAAAAAGGAAAAATGTGTCCTCTTCTTACTGCTCCATATATTCTAAGTACCAAATAAGACAAAAGTACATTATGTATTTCAAATAGGGTGCTTTCTACTCTTCGATTTAGCGGAGAATGTTCACATAATAAATATCTTCTTTTGTTACTTTCTAATTCTCATAGAGTTGAAAATATAATGTGATCAGTTAAATATTCATTGGAACCCAGTGATGAACCCATTAGAAAATTATCTTTTCATATATTTTATACTTCTATGACACATTTCAATGTGTGAAAAATGAGAGGTACGTTGTATGTTAAAAAATTGCTATTATTTTTGGGGCTTCCCTGGTGGCGCAGTGGTTGAGAGTCCTCCTGCTGATGCAGGGGACCCAGGTTCGTGCCCCGGTCCGGGAAGATCTCACATGCCGCAGAGCGGCTGGGCCCGTGAGCCATGGCCACTGAACCTGCGCGTCCAGAGCCTGTGCTCCGCAACGGGAGAGGCCACAACAGTGAAAGGCCCGCGTACGGCAAAAAAAAAAAAAAAGGCTATTATTTTTAAATTATATTGTTAAAACAGTGTGATATATGTGAGGTCTTAGTTCTTCCATTTTTTACTTATTAAATATCTTTAAGGACCTATTATGCCCCAAGCATTTTGCTAAGTGCTGAAAATTCAAGGATGAACAAAACAGTTACCATTTCCCTAGATCCTGGATTTGGTTGGTACACTGTCATATAAACAAAGAACTGTGATAAAATGTAATGAAATGGCCACACATAAAGGCATACAAAAACTTTCACCTCATTTATAACTTCCCATTTTTCCCATTTCCCCTTAATATAATAAAGTACAATAATATATTTAAATGCTTTGTAATGTTTGTACACTTCTAGCCACCAAATAAAATGTATTTTAATATCATTGTTGATCTTGTTTCCTATTTTAAGGAAAGGTAGCTTATAAAAATGGTATGAGTTGAATGTATTGCCTGCTAATTTTGAAATATTAGTGATTTTAAATGAAGAATAACATGTATAGAAGCATATGTACATATTATATTTAATAATATGATCAAGGAATCATATATTATATTTAATAATATATTTAATAATATAATTATAAATGTCAAATTCCATTTTTTTCTATTGGAAAGGCTTTTTAAAAAAATGCTCTCTGTGGAATTTTCTCCTCTTTCCTCACTCTTATTTCCTTCTCTCCTCAGTGTCAGTCATAGTGTTAAAGCAAATGAGGTGTTAAAAGAAATTTGAAAAAAATAGAAATAATAACATTAAAAAAATAGAAATAATAACAACAATAACAAAAAGGGAAAGAAAAGAAAGTCGGAAACACAACATTGAGAAAATGCATATTTAACCAAGTCTGGGAGATCAAGCCAGACAGCACTTGGTAAATACTCTTTGAAGACAGTAATGCTCAAAGGTTGTGTTTGCTGTTGTGCTTGAAGTTTGCTTTTCGTGGGATCAAAGACACCAGATGACCAGTAATCTCACTTGCCCTTTCTTTTTCTACTCTCTGTGGGCTCTGTACACACCTCCTTTCCCCTGCAACCTTGCTTGCCCCTGGCCATCTCCCAGCTCACTTGTTCTTCTAAAGATGTCTGGGATGGTTAGGATTCAGCAGGTCACACCTTAGCCTGTCAGGACCTGGCGCCTCCTATGCCTAGCATTAGTTCATCACTTTATTTCCCCTCCAAAGGGCCCAGTGACAAGTCTGCCTTGTTAGACATAAATCTCAGTGAGCCCAAGGCAGCCAGCAGTCTCCCGTTTGGTCACCTGTCACATCTCCTTATGTTTTGGCAGTCTGAGACACCCTTAGTTCTCAACCTCAGCCAGGGCCATGCCAAGGAGGGCGAATATAGGATAGACAACTCCACTCAAGGGCCTTTAGATTTAATCTGCACAAGGTCACCATTTACAAACTGCATAGGGTTAGACACAAATCCATGGTAAATTTTTTTAAAGTTTTAGCTTAGTTTAATTCAACTCCCCAATCATTTATTAAAGCTATGCAAGCTGAGGGAAACTGCACATGACACGTAAGTTTTAAAAGCTTATCACTCATTACCAGTTTTGATCGTCACAACAACCTTGCGAGATAGATGGGTAAATATTCTTCCATTGCATTGCATTCCATTCATTTATTCATCTATTCATTCACTTAACAAACTTTTTTTTTTTTAAAGAATCTACTCTATTTGGTACTGCTCTTGGATTAGAGCTAAAATAAAAAGATTGATGAAATATTGTCCTTACTTTCCATAGACTACCTGTCTTTCAGGAGAGGCACAGAATTAGGCAGATACTACATAGAGTAAATGCAATGACAGAGATAAGCAAAGGAGAGTATATCCAATGAGGTGATGTAAGAGGGTATATACAAGGGCTGGATGCTCCAAGGAGGTGATGCCTGAGGTGAAGCATGAAGAGAAGTAAGAGTTTGCCAGGAAAACAAAAAAACCCTGACATATTTTGCCCTTATTTTGTAATTTCATAAAACCCTTAGAGGTTCTTATTCATATCACTGCCTCTCTTCAGATGTTTCAATCCAGGTTTAATGTAGTTAAGGGAACTAGGCAACATCACTTAGCAAATAATTGGCAGAAATGGGACAAAGAAAACTCATTTTGTCTGATTCACATTTAGTGCTCTTTTCATGAAAAAATGTTATTTCCTTAGGAGGAGTTAATTCCATTTTGAAGAAAATATTGATAGTGGAGAAGAAGTGAATTATAAGATGAGATCACTTTAATTATAAGCCAGAGAGCCAAAATAAGTTGAAGAATTTAGTCTGAAATACTCCAATTTTCCAACTCTTCTGTACAAAATAAGTGGACAAATATTTCCATTTATATTTTAAATTAGGTTTATGTGGTAAATATTTTGTAGTTTTTGTGAAGCACAGACTACCATTCGAACTTTGCTAAATAAGAACAGAGTTCAATTTACAGTTTAATTCCATATTGAAGAAGTTGGTGTTTTTTGTTTTTTTTCAAGAATCATCAGAGAACTTAAAAGCATACTCTTACCCAGCCAAAGAGAATGCTTAAAATCATTTTCCTGAATAATTAGAGAAAGTGAAATCAGGTAAAAGAATATAAATGCATTCCTCCTGTAGACTTTTGTGGAAAAACAGCAGGAGGAACATTACAAAAGGTCACTAAGAAAAATTACACAATGGAAAACCACTAGATAAGAAATGCCAGCTCTGCCAAGATTTGCTGTGTGGTTCTGAGTACATCACTTTACCAAGGTGAGCCCTTCTGCTTTCTTTGGTGTAATGGAGACAATGGTCCTATTGTGTTCCAATTTACAAGGTTCCAGTGCATAAATTAAATGATATATGGGGAATAATTTGAAACATAAAACACTATGCATAAAGTACTGAAAATAAGAATGTATTTATTATTACAAATTAAATATTTTGTGCATATTAATAAAGAAGAAGGTTTGTATTAGCAGATCTTCAAGGGAAAGAGTTGATATAGACATCTTAGGAAAACCATGAGTCCTCTCCTGAGTAGATTGTAACGACTCTTGTTATGTTACCTACAATTCATTTTAAATATCTAGGCATAGATAGTGTAATAAAGTGGGTATAATTTAACTATAATCTACATGCCAGAATGGATTATTAACGTTGCAAGTATTCTAGTTAGGATAATTAGATAGCATTTGAAAGACTCTAATCAGTGTTGTGTATCTTCCAATAACAACGACTTCTAATTATGACATCCCCAACTGCAATAGAACAGAAGAGATACTTGAGATACTTTTCCCCCATTGTAAAGGTGATTTGAGAACTTGGTGAGCCAGCGCGCACTATCCTTCAAAGCGTGCCCTAGTCCTAGGACTCCTGTTCTTTCCCAGGGCCCAAAAGCAAAATAAAGGACTCACCTAATTTTAACCAGATGACTAGCTGATCCTCAAAACTACTGTCACATGGGCCTCCAAAGAACCTTTCATGAAAGGTCAATGACTGAAAGACAGAGAGCTAAAATTTCACCTAGTTTAAAGAACAGGTTGTTTGAATGTTTTTGTACCTTCTTGGTAATAAATTTGTTTATGCCACCTGTGTCTGTGACTTGATTTTGTTGTAATGTACCACTTGGCATGTTGCAAACTTGTTAAGCAGATTATTACTTGGAGAGCCACAATGTGAGTTCCTATTTTAAAGATTTCAAAGAATTTTTGAAGAATTAATGTGGTTCCATCTTTTTTAATAAGAGACTCATGGAGCCTACTTTATCTCCCTTTTTACTTTGGTTTGCAGAAAACTCTAAGTTTGGTTTGATATTTGATTGTATGTCCTCTGGGATGATCCAAACAGCCTTCATTTTTGTTTTCTTCCTTTACGTGGTTTTGATTTTTTTAATTTTAGGCCAATTGCTCTATATTTTATTATTCTAGTAGATATTTATTTCATTTTTTTGGTTATCTTATGTCCTATATGTAAAAAGGATTAGAACTACAAACATACTTACAAATAAATTTATCATATAATATGAATTTATGATATTATAAATCCATAATTTATAATTATGGACTGCTGTAAGAAAATCTTGCAACAGTAAAAAAGATTACCTTTTCTCTACAAGCTTATTTTCACACTAAAAACTTAGAGAAATTAGTGAACATTAGAAGCATCAGTATAAAAGTAAAATTTTTAATGAGTTGTAAATTATGGAAAAATAGAATGCTGTGCACATTTTTAATAAGGAATTTTATTAATGCACATCTATAATAAATGGCTTTCTCAAACAATAAAATTAGAATAAAAGTTCTCATTATACATCTTTTAAAATGTCTTTAATACTATGTTGTAATACTTAGTCTTTATAAATTTTCTAAACTTTGAAAACACTTGCTAAGCAAGTTTTAAAATCAATAAATTATTTTCTAATTGATAAAATATTTTCCTATCCCAACCACTTCCACCCTTCTCAGCCCCAAGCTAATGATAAATGCAGAATCAAGTGCAAGAGGTGCAAGAAAAGACTTAATATCACTTTGAAACAGGCTATTCTCCTTTAGGTGCTGAAATTCTTTTTTTTGTAGAAATTCAGGAGATTGCATCCAAATGGGTTAAAGTCACTAACTGGTTAGCACTAACTTCCAATACCTGTGAAGTAGTTAGTGCCCAATTTGGTCCTTTAACATTTATTTCCTTTGTACCCAAAATCCTTGAGGTTTGAAATTAGGATTAATTTCTTAATCTTCATGTTGTAGTACTTATCATCTATCTCATTAGTCTAATTTGAGTTAATTAGAATCTGTAGTTACTTCTCAATCTGTGTTATAGTAGAACAATTGAAAAGAGAGGCACAGACACAATTATGTTTTTTTTATTGTCTGGAGGAGACAAAAAGCCAGTGGGGCTTCCCTTATTAGGTTAATATCTACCTGACTTCAAAATGTTCCAATGATACAAATAGCAATGGGAGCCATTGCACTTTCCAAATTCCATCCCTCTTTCCCTTGCCCTACCCCTTACAATCCAATTAATTCAAAGGTGATGGAAGAAGAGAAATGTTCTACATGTCAAAATGACAATGTCCATTACATGATTTACAGAATGAGTAGTATGTGTGATAAGTCTGGGGTGAATTCATGTTTTTACTTTTAAAATAAATTCCCTTTTTGTCATGTTTTATTAAATCCCCCTTCAAGTCAGTATGGATGAAGCATGTGCCTAAATAATCTCTTTTGATGACAACGGTGGTTTGATAAAAATGAGATTGAAACAAATATAAAACGTTGTGAATCTATTATCTCCAATTCCTGGATAATCTGGCAATTGTGGTGTGGTTTGATACCCCAAAATGAAACTTTGCTTTGAGTATAGGTTATGAAGCCAACTTTTATTGTAAAGGTAAGACACTCCATTCTTCAAAATCTATGTGGTTTAGGCCTGGTCTGAATTTCAATGAACAAATGTGCTATTTATAAAAACATCAAAAGAAAGGCATACTATTTGATATAATTAAATATACACGCCAGTTACTGTAATCAAGTGAACTCTAAGGCTCCAATCCAATGACTGGAAATTAGTAACTGTTAAGAATATAATCAATATGAATGAGTCATTAATGTTTAACAAATAGAGGGCTTTTCTTTAAAAACACATAGGGACAAACAATATTCATTGTAAATGTAGAAAGATCTTAAATTTCACTCCTTAAGAAAATTCTAGTTGAAAATCACCAAGAGCCATTAGAACATGAATAAATGTAAAACAAATGAAAAACAGATTTTAAGGTACCAAGATCAGGTGGTAGGAAACAAAATAAATGTCAGCTACTTAAGAAATCTACATTGAATAAGAAACTACTAATACTCTTCCAAAAGGGATATTAAGGAATTATCTTAAAGATATTCTCCTCAGATCCCTCTAGATTCATAAAAGCACTAGCTAAGTTGTTTTTTCCTTAGTTTAAATAAAATATATAGAGTGAAAAGAGTGTTTGTTATTAACTAAAAATAGATTTTAATTGACTCTAATACAAAGTTGTTTCTCAAAGGTAGCTGTTATTTTCAGGAATATTTTCAAGGGATAACTTTTTTCCATAGGCTCACTTATATAAGTTGTGAGAACAAAAATTCTAATAAATAAATTAGATTTGGGGAACACTATATAGCCACTACTTTTTTCACTCTTTTAAAACATAAATTAAATAACAAAACATGATTAAATATTTTTATTAGAAAACAAAATTTTGATTGAATTTTAGAAGCCCAAAATATGGTTGAATTATTTCCTTTTATTATAATCTGTTTTTAGCCTATAAATGTTACATTAACTTTTAGTTGCAATGTGTATGTCTATGGGGCTGCCTCACAAATTATTAGTTGTAATTTTATTTGCAAAGGGAAAATGTGGTAATTCTGTGTTCTATTCCGATCCAAAGAGGAAATTCAATTCCATTTTCTCAGTTGTAAAATGAGGATAATACCTGCTTTACTTATCTCCTAGTATTACTATGAGAATACTGATAAAATATGTGTGAAAGCTGGGAGAATAATAAAACCTCTGGCAAATGAAAGGTGATACGAGAATTTTTACTGCATATCATGTAGAAATATCAATGCACTCTATCTGGATGATTGGAGCAGAAAATAATGTTCTGAGAGTGCTTTTTATAATATTGCAATATTACATCTCGATGCAAACATGCAGAGTTGGCTAGCCCACGTGCTGCTTTTGTGCCAACTAGGAAAAAAGAACCTCCTCCTCCAGACAAATGAATGCCCTTGCCAGGATGATGACTTGGTGAGTGGGGTACAGGTTGGGTTTACTTAGGAACCCTTGTGTTGTAAACAACGTTTATAACTGTACACTGTGACTCAGCAAACATGCTTTAATTAAAAAACCCAGATTTTCACTAAAATATCAATCTAATATGGGCTGTGAACATTTACTAACAACTGAAATGGTCTCACAACCAAGGGGAAAGTTATGTCATATGTGGTTAGATTAGCTGTGGCTATACAGAATGAATACTCTCTAAAATACATGTAGTAACAAGGGCCACAAATTTCCTAAAGTGCAAAATTTAAGTTTTAACTTCTATTTACAGTGTAGATCAGGGCTGTTCCACTGAAAATATATGCAAGCTATATTTGTCATTTAAAATTGTCTAGTAGCCACATTAAAAAAATATTAAAACAAGTATATTTAAAATTTTTCAGTATTATATTTTATATAACCCAATATATCCAAAATATTATTAATTCAACATGTAAAAAATAGAGAATTCATTACTTTAGTTTGGTTTTTCTCCTTTATTTTTCATACTAAGTCTTTACTAATCATCAGATGTGCTTTGGAATTTTTTAAGGGATGGTACCAGAAAATGTAACAATTTTTTTAAATGATGTTCAAATATAGAAGTAAATTATTAATCAAATTCCAAAAAGTAATATTTTAACAAAATACATAGGTTTATATAAAAGATTTTGCAGAGTAATAAATGTCTACTTGGTTGAAATATTAATTACCTATACTTGCTTATTAACTTACTCTGTGGATTGTCATCTTTTTTCATAAAATGACTTTTATATCTGTAATAGTCACATTCATAATTTTCTGTCTAAAAGTTAACTCAAATGTTGCCTCAATTAAAAAAAAGCATCTCCTCTTATGCATCTTCTAACTTAATTGAACTTTGTACTGTTTACTTTCAAGGAAGGAAGGGGAAAACTCAATTTATTTCTTACCCTTTCAGTATAGAAGAAGAATTTGGAGAATATGTTTGATGCTTTATATTACTATTTTTTTAAGTTGCAACTTGGAAAATGAAATTATGAACAAAATTCTCAATATTCACACTCAATTGCTCACATTCCTAGTCCCTGGGACAATGCAAGAATTGCAAAGAGCTACCAAGCATTTAAAAAATTAATGTTTATTGCACGATTTTTTTCTACTTTTACATCCTTCTTATATGTTCTGGAGAATGTCCACTTTTTAGAGATAAGTTTCATTATTCTGATGGGGAAAAGATCCTTGAGGATGTGTTCTAATTATTTTGTACCACCTTAGTCACCATCAACTAATGAGATGAAACTCTTGAATATATGTTCTCTATAGGAAAGCAAATTTGAATGTAATAATCTTCCCCTCTCCAAGTAAATGGATAAATATCATTCAGAATTTTTATGTGTTTTTGCTTAACTGAGCTTGGAAGTTTTCATTAATTCCATTGTAAAAATATATGTTAAATCTGCACACCTAATAAACGTTTTAGAAATTAAATATTTTCACTTTTTATAATTCTATTTATTGAAAATATCTATACCTCAGTTTTCTAAAAGTATCCTGAAGTAACATCCTTGTGTTTGACACTTCGATAAGATGAAAAAGACCAAAATTTTATAATAGGCGATTGCATAAAATCATTTTCCTCAAAAGTGGTTATGGTGTTTTAAAATTACATACTGAAAAAAAAAAAATCACACAGCAAGACTTCATTGTTCTGTATGAATTTACTACCCAAAACCAGTCAGTGAGAAAGTGTCCAAAATATTGGGAGCAATTAACCATTAAAATTTTAAGTCTTCCTTTACTGAATCTTTTCATTTTGCAAAATCTATTCAGTTGTATAAACAACTTTGTATCTGGACTTGACTTGTGATGAACTTGAATGACTTTTATGGGTACAAGACACAAACTGGTTCTACGTTCACAAATTGTTCTCCCTTCCGTTGAAAATTACACAGAGGCCTCCTGTAATTTCCCTGAGAGAAAGCAAATGTAGTGTTATGTTCCTGTTCATGATGTCCTCTGAACAGAGAAGCATTGTAATATTTATTTCAGCAATGTAATTCATGTCACTATAAATATGCTACACTGTCTAGTAACTCCATGGAGAGGCAATGAATTGCAGTGATAAAGCAGTGTTCTATGCAGAGAATAATGTGCAAATAAGAAAAGCATGCAGCCTTATCTCTAAAGGAAAACAGCTTTTACAAAACAAATCCCATTGCAGATAGTTTGTTAATACACCTGACAATTTTTATACTAACATTTTATTTTCTGCTTATAATAAGTAATACAGCAGTTAGGGTATAGAAAAACACACTGTTTCACATATTTTATTTTAAAATCAGTAGTTAAATGGACTTTTTGAGTTCCGGCATATAAAAGGAAACTCCATCTTGATATTCTTTGCAAATCTGAGTTAACTAAATCTTTTTCATATTTTGGTGTGCCTACTGGAAAATGTTTTTCATCAATGCATAATGCCACATTTAGTCATATAAATGTGAATATTTATTCATATGCATCACAAAGAACATGTCTACTTCTGTTTAGGTGTAAAAAATATTCTAGTTAAAGCATAATAATCCTTCATGATCTTTACTTAAAAAATACACCCAACCTTGTTCTTTTCTGAACATAAATCTGTGATGAGTTGTCACTTTGTACGTAAGGAAAGATCTACGTATTTCTACCAGCAGGATGACTGCTGGTCAGCTTTACCCCTTTACATTTATGTATCATTTTGGATTTTTGAGCCTCAGGATATAGTATGAGCAAGGGCGAAGATGGAGAGCTGGAGAATGTACTTGGAATTTTTGGGAACATTCTTTATTTTTCCCCTAAACTACTCTGGGTTCTTTGCTTGCAAATGCTAGGCTTGTCTCCTTGTTGATGAAATCAAGAGACTGAAAATATTGGGAACTGGGTACAAATGTGTGCTTCTTCCTCCCTCCTTTCCTGCCTCGATGCCCAGTAAAGCACACCTCTCCTGCAGTGTCATGTAAAGACCATGACATGTTCTGCCATCCTGCATTTCATTGTGAACACGTGCTTCCCTCCTAAGTAAAGAGAAACAGATTAGATTGGGAGATATGTGTATTGATTGCAGTGGTCCTCAAAGCCTGTCCCATGCCAGAAGCGTAAGATACCTGGGGATTTGGTAGGAAATACAAATTCTTGGGTCTCACCCCAACCTACTAAGTTAGAAACTCCAACTTGTGTTTTAACAAATCCTCCAGGTGATTCTGAGTTTTGAGAACCACTGGCAGAATGAAAGGCAATACACAATTGTCCAAAGTCACGTAGCCAGAGGTAGAACCAAGATCCAAGAAAGCATGCGCCCTGACTCCCAGCTGAAATACACTTGCCCAGGACTCTGTGTATGTATGACTATCAGGTTCCTCTTGCACTTGTCTTTAAGGATGATTTGGATAATTTTTGAAACAGAACTTTTCCAGGACTTTAATTGAAGGAATTTATCACAGTGTGGATTTTTTATATTTTAATACCACAAAAAACTAAATGAGAATATTATGAGTAATGTATATTTTTATTAAATATTTCTTGACTTTGGTGATCCCACTGGAGATAATGGCTCTCTGATCAGACTTAACCATTTCTGTTTCTAGGAATATTCTCCTACAACTGGGAAACTGAATATTTCAAAGTGCTCAACAAAATCTTTGTGAAGTCTGCTTCAGTGCTTCTGTTTGTGAAGTGAATCTTTTGTGGGACAACATTGATGTATTAAATCACACTGATGTACTCAGATACCTTTCTTACTTTTCTTCATCTTGGTATCAGAAAATTCATCTCAAGTACACCAGTGAAATGGTATTCAGTTCTCTTGGCACTTTGAGACATTCTAATGCTTTAGTACTGTCTCATTTTATTAGTCTATAAATTTGTAAACACATAAATGAACTATTGGCGTCATAATTGTTTTATTGTTTGCAGCTAAGATTTACTCTGCATCCCTCTAGTCATAGAACAGATTCTTTCTCAATTTACTTCTGGTAATACCTATGTATTTTCATTTTATATATTTAAAAATGTTAACCTGGCGGTCTATCTTACCCTTCAAAATATTTAGGGATCTAACAAACTCCATTATTTGGCGAAAGAATGAATCATCTTTCCTCTCAAAGTTAATATTTCACAAATGATCATAGTTTGGTATAAGCATGAAGTTTTCAAAGGGGGCTGCTACAGGAACTTTTTCATTACAATACAGCTTTAAAGACACTGTGTAATCTATTTCTAAAGTCACAAGTTGTGGAAAGAAGACAAGCTATCTGGAGTGATTATGCTTAACAGGTTTGTTTCCCTATACCTCAGGTATTCCCACCCACCACCTCGAGGGAGACTTTATGTTAAATACAATGAAATTATCATCACTCAGGGGCTTGCCCTGCCAAATATAATCCAGGTAAAACACATTTGTACGATGCAGCCAAGTATATAACTTAGTGCGCTTATGATGGGATTCCTTTCGGTCTGTAAATTGACAGGCACAGCCAGAGGGATTATGTAAATAATCAAGGGAATGAAATGCAATGCAGAGGGTGTAACTCTATCCCAGGCTGCAAAGCAAGAGGCAGCATGCACCTGACGGCTCGCTGGACTCAAGCGAGGTATCTAAAAATGGAAGCAGTTACTTTTTATAGTCCTGTTCCTCAAGGGGACCTACTCCACATCATTATGTTAAGCAATCTCCGCACACTTCTGATGCTACCTGGGAGGTTCTCAATTGTTCCATAGTTTGCTGCTCACAGCTCTCTTGGAGCAAACTTTAGGTTTCTGAATTCAGTGTGCACTGTCTTCATAATAATTTTTTTTTAAATCTGTTATGTGCCTAGTATACAAAAGGAATGGTTTCTTGCATCACTATCCCCCTTCCCCAGGATCATGATAAATGTTCATTCATGTAATTAATAATTATTCATTGAATACACCAACTTTAAGACATGTGCTGTACTAGTGTCTGGGGACACAGTGCTAGCAAAACACAGCTGTGTAATATCCAAGTGGATCTCACAGATTCATAGACACCCTAGTATGTGGTAAGTTCTATGGTTAAAAGGCAATGGGCGCTGTAAGAGCCCAAATAGTCTTAAGGGTTGGGGAAGGTTTCCCAGAATAAAGTCCTAGTATTACTAAGACATGAAGTAGTAATTAATCAAGCAAAGAAAGAGAGCCGGGGCTTCCCTGGTGGCGCAGTGGTTGAGAGTCCGCCTGCCGATGCAGGGCACACGGGTTCGTGCCCCGGTCCGGGAAGATCCCACATGCTGCGGAGCGGCTGGGCCTGTGAGCCATGGCCGCTGAGCCTGCGCGTCCGGAGCCTGTGCTCCGCAATGGGAGAGGCCACAACAGTGAGAGGCCCACTTAACGCAAAAAAAAAAAAAAAAAAAAAAAGAGAGCCAGAAGAGAGGAAACTATATGGAAACATAACTTAGAGCACAATTTTATAATTATATGGCAACAAATCGCTAAGGTCATTAGGTCTAATAGCTGCCTTCAAAACAAGCCAGGGTCTTAAAAGTCAAGAACATTTACCTAACCATTATTTCTCTAGTATTTTGCCAACTCCCTGAGTGGACCTTTTCCTGCATTTTCTTGCCCTTATAAATAACCCCACAGCATAGTGTCTGGAATATTGTAGATGCTCAGTAAATATCTAATGAAGTATTATTTAAAATAATCTCCCCTTATATCATATAGTCTAATATGAAAATAGGAAAACAATCAAATCTTTTTTCTAGAAAATTTCTACACGTATCTTTAGCTTTTTCTTAAGGGTAAAAGGCTTTCCTTAGAAAACTCAGTCACACCAGTAATATCCTACCACTAAGCATTCAACCCCAGGGTGCTGGGGTGTGGAGGAGGGAGTCTTTAAAACAGTAACCTTTATCTTAACTATGAACGTTAGCATCAAACTAATTAAAGCCCAGTCATCATATAATGACAAAGCGCTTCGGACATGCCTTTCCCAGTGTTATACAGGAGAAAGTGTTTCACCATTAAGCAACTATTCCTTGTTATCATATATCACCACATTTATGGAATCAGTCCTCCTCTTTACCTGCCTCAAAATGCAGTGTCGTTAATGTGATGACTAAATGCAAAAATATATATATACAGATTTACTGCTTACATATCAAATATGTAAAAATCAAGAGGCTGTCTGGGACTTCCCTGGTGGCACAGTGGTTAAGAATCTGCCTGCCAATGCAGGAGAAATGGGTTCGATCCCTGGTCCAGGAAGATCCCACACGCTGCGGAGCAACTAAGCCCGTGTGCCGCATCTACTGAGCCTGCGGTCTAGAGCCCGCGAGCCACAATTATTAAGCCTGTGTGCCACAACTACTGAAGCCTGCGGACCTAGAGCCTGTGCTCTGCAACAAGAGAAGCCACTGCAATGAGAAGCCCACACACCGCAACAAAGAGTAGCCCCCGCTCACTGCAACTAGAGGAAGCCCACGCGCAGCAACGAAGACCCAACGCAGCAAAAGAAAGCAATACAAGCTGATGATTAAGGATTTAATCTGCAAGCTGGTAGGAAGATGGGGATCTATTTGTCTATTCACATTATATTTAACAGAGAAAACTTTAGTCAGTAATTCCTTAAACACTTGCATACAAAATTATTTTTTTTAAGTAGGGAAAATTCATGTTAATGTTTCATTTGCTCTCTTTAGATATCACTTGAGTCAGATTGTTATCATCCATGGCAAATCAGTACCTTAATGAGCACCTTGGGAGTATAAAGTGCACATAGAATTATGCATGATGAAGACTGAAAGGCAGGCCCATCTAGTCCAAAGCATTGTTTCCCAGCTGGAGACAGAGAGGACTTGAGAGCCCAAGAGCCTGCACCTGTTCAGGGTCCCATTGCTGACTTTTGGAGGGCTGGAATGGGGGCTCTGGACTCCCAAATCAAATCAGGGCTCTCTTCCCTTGATCCAGCATCTCAATTTTTTTTTTTTTTTTTTTTTTTTTTTTTTTTGCGGTACTTGGGCCTCTCACTGTTGTGGCCTCTCCCGTTGCGGAGCACAGGCTCCGGATGCACAGGCTCAGTGGCCATAGCTCACTGGGCCCAGCCGCTCTGCGGCATGTGGGATCTTCCCGGACCGGGGCACGAACCCGTGTCCCCTGCATCGGCAGGCGGACTCTCAACCACTGCGCCACCAGGGGAGCCCAGAATCTCAATTTTTTTGTTTAAGATTTTCCCAGTTGGGGCGATTACTAGATTGTGAACTGTATCTCAATTCTATGTTAGGATTTTCCAAATTGGAGTGATTAATACACTGTGAACTTCTGAAGAAAAATTTTAAAGTAATTTGCAAGGAATACCTTTACATTTTGATTACCTATTACAGTCATTGACCTCTGTGGAGGATAGTTTATTAACCTGTTTTTTTGTTTCTTACTGCCAGTAATTAGCTAAAATTTCACAAATGCATGTGAATTTGATATATGGTTTGTGTTCCCTAGTAGGTACATATACTCAAATTAACCCTTTTCTGGAAAGGTTTTGAGGATAATCCTTAAAGTAATCATTGACTAGCTTTTACAGATTGTTTGGTTAGTTGGTAATTCCTGTGATATATTAACCCAGGTTGTCTATTCTGTCATTTCCTGGCCTATAGAAGGTATCTAAATTAGGGACAAATTATTTTTTCTCTCAAAGCCTTTTTCTCTTAATAGAATGACTTGGTTCAGAACAGGCTCAGGCAATATAATTTATGGTACACAGTCTCCTAAAATATAGAGCAAAAAATAGGCCAATGGATCTTCTAACATCATACAGGAGCCTGGGAAAAAGATATCTAACAGTAGATCCTCTACTACATCACTATGAAGTACATAGGCACAAAGAATTGAAAAGGGCTTGTGATTCTGAACTTGGGACTATTCCTAAGAAATCACAATTATACTGGAATCCTCCTTATTAAGCACTCTCACCTTAAGACTGATGGACCCAAAGCATCATTATCCAACCACGCCATTACAGCCAGATTTGGAAAGATATGTGAGAAGAGCATCCTGCTGATGATAACAGAGCCCTGGCATTCCTCCTTAAAAGTTGTTCTTTGACTTAGTCATGCTGCTTCTTTTTCAAGAATCTACTATTGTATGCCTATTGACATGACAGTTATTTCTCAGAGATGATTTCTTTCAGCAACATTCATTTTTTCCCAGAAAATACTTATTGAGCTAATGTATGATGTGATAGGATATTTTTCATATATCATATTTAATATAGTATATATTTTATATCATATAGGGATAACTGAAAAAAATTCTTGAAATAATACTGACCCTTACTACATGCAGTACACTCTAATATATTATATCCTACTGAATTTTATTTTTAAAAATGTAACAGAGAAGTACAAATCTGACTCCATATTGGATCTATTCTTTTACCTCTAACCTTTGTGCCCTGTTGCCTGTGCTTAGTTATAATGGCTTTGCACCTTTGTAAAAGAATGTTTGCCTGAAATAAACATGATAGCCCATCCTCAAGGCTCTGCCTCCCAGGCTTGACCTTTAGAGGTATAACACTTTTCATTCACACAGAGATTTAAAAAATTGCAGAACAGAGAATAGCATTCGTCTTGCTAAGAGTTTACAGGAACATCGTGACTAGACCTACGTGGACAGCTGCAAGAGCAAAGGATTATCACAATCCCTTGGGGGAGTTTGCAACAGCCAACCACACCACCTCCCCTTTTAGTGTAAAAGAGGCATGAACTCTAACTCAGGTAAGATGGTTCTTTGGGACACTCGTCCATCATTTTCTCAGTCTGCTGGCTTTCTGAATAAAGTCTCCATTCCTTGTCCCAACACCTTATTTCCTGACTTAGTGGCCTGTTGTGCGGCGAGCAGTACAAGCTTGGACTCAGTAATAAAAATGCTTATCTTAACCCACTAAATTGATATCATTTACATTTTAGTTGGACAATTAATCTGGCTTATTATTTGTCATTTGAAAAACACTGTTTCAAGCCATATTAAAATTGGAAAGCCATTTAAAAATGATTTGTAAGCCTTGAAAATGATTGGGGGATTTTGAAGCTGTTTAAGAGTTTTTAACAAAGAAATGGAGTGATCCTTTGGTATCTTATTTTATTTTGTGCTCAATTAACATTTTAATTAAGGTAACAAACAATAATTAAACAGATGACATTTAAATTAATTTTCTCACTATAAATAGTCTGATGGAAATTATTATAAAATCTGATCTAAATATTTCTCATCACAAAAATAGTGACCTCAAACTACCTATGATCAGAAATATCCCACTTTTTTCTTGCTTTATTAAAATATAATTAACATATAACATTGTGTAAGTTTAAGGTGTATGACATATTCGATACATGAATATATTGCAAATGATTATCATTATAGTGTTAGCCAACACCTCCATCAAGTCATATAATTACCATTTCTTTTTTGTGTTGAGAGCGTTTAAGATCTACTCTCATCAGCTTTCAAGTATACAATACAATATTATTAACTACAGTCACTATGCTGTACATTAGGTCCCCAGAACCTAATCATCTTATAACTGGAAGTTTGTACTCTTTGACCAACATCTCCCCTCACCTCCCCGCCGGCCCCTGGTAACTACCATCCTAGTCCTATTTCTCCTTTTGGTATTTTAAAAGAAAATTCTGCCTGTGCCATGGAGCATGACTTGGAGGGGATGGAGACATCCCAGGTGTCAACCATCTGTACAAGAGCCTGGAACTTCACTGAGTAGCAGAGGGGCATCTGCCTCTCCTTGTCATGACTTGGCCCAGATGTCCTGGGAACAACTGGAAGGCTAGGGTTTTAAGATGGTGATTTCCACGTGAGCAGCAGTCAGACCAAGAAAATAAGGAACTAAAGCAAGGGGATTATGAAATCAGTCCAGTCTTTTGGAGCTGGAGTTTAGAAACTTCAAGCTGTAGAATCTACTTGCATGATAGCCATGTGTACTTTGTTATCCAAATTACTTAGTATTTTAGTCACTCATGTATTCATTCATTTAAGATGTATAAAACAATTACTATCTGTCAAGACTGTGTTAAGTGTCAGGGATTTAAGGAAATAAGGCTAGTTCCCAGTCTTAAAAGAGATCCACACATCTTTCCCTGGAAGAAAACAAATCTTATGTTTTCTGTATTTATTTCTCTTTTGCTCTTTCTATGTACTTATTAAAAGCCTGAAAATCTAGCCTGGCTTTGTTGTAGTGAGAGGAACCTATAGTATCAGGAAAAACCAGCGCCACTGGAAAGGGGAAACTTGAGAGAACAAATCTGGAGCCACTTGGCTCAAAATGGACCTCTCTATGGAGACTTCGCTTCCAGTAAAAAAATCTTTTTGAGGTTCTGGATTTTGTTTGAGAGACTTGGCATTCCCTTAATCCTACATTATAATCTTAGTATAAGTCTTTTCAAGCATGTTAACTATTAGGAAAATCAGTTGTTTATCACAAAGAACTGAAAGATGAATGAATGACACTCTCCATTATTCATCAACACGTCTCTCTAAATGTGTTTAAGCTATCAGCGAGTAATGCTGGCAACAGCTGAAACAGGCTTACAGAATACTAAGGGACATAAGATAAAGATCTGAGCAGTAACACAGAACAGAGGTAGGGTTATTCAAAGCACACTTTCCCCCCAAACTCCAGCACACACAATAACTCCCTCTGTGAGTAGCAGTCTTCCGTGGAAGATCAAAGAACTAACACTTGAGACTATATCAAGAAATCTAGTTGTTAAAGAGCCAAAAATGTAGATCAGAATCTTCTTTCAGATTAACTCAGGATATGAAGCAGAAGAAAATGGGCAAAATATCTTTCCAGTGAAGTGAGGAAGGAAAAAGTAAAAGAAAAGAAAGCAGTAATCTATAGTTCAAAGTAGACCCCTAAAATATGGGACATTCAAATATTGTATCTATTTTGGGTCCCTGTAGACTGTCTCATCCCCCACCAAGTTGCTGATTATTTGTCCCACATTCCTGAAGATTATAAAAACACTATAGAAAATTTAAAGTGCTAACTGAAAAACAAGGAAGTTCTGAAAACTGTTCAATAACCTTGGTAATTATCACTGCAGGGAGACTGGATTCAATGGCAAACCATTCTTGGTTTCCCATTTGGCCCAAATAATTGGAACTCAGTACTTTTACAGGTAGTTTACGATACCTAGTGAATAGTTCTTTACTACCTCTTTAACTTGCAAAATAAAATGGTAAAATGAAATGCTCTCTATGGCACTTTCCAGCCTTAAGACCTTATATGTTCAAACCTTTTGAAAGGATACACCCACTTGATTTTATATATATATATATATATATATATATAATAAAAGGAAAGATTTTGTCGGTAGAGAACACATCCTAACTGTGACATTCCTGATAGATGGCACCACAAAATGGGTCTCATAAACTGAATCTATCTGTCTTGATGGATAATTTAATATGCTAAATAAAAGCCCCAATTGGGAATGTGACTTATACAACATCTGTTGACAAAGATCACTTCTTTAACCTGAGAAAAATGCAGTTTTCCCTGGATTTAATCTACGTGTAAGGTTTGACCTTTAATTTCTTGTACAGTGAGTCAGCATTATTTGGTGCTGCTAAGGAGTGTAAACTAATTTCCACACTTGCTGTTATGCAACCCATAGCTTTATCTTTTCCCTTTGCATTCTCATAACCTTGAATCTCATCACAATCCCCAAAGCACTTGTATATGGTCTTTTGTAAAAATGCATACACCCTGTGTGTACACCTGAGGTCTTGTTTATATTTGGTTACTGTGGTGGTAACCATAGAGCACTTTTGGGGTAGGTGTCGCTGTTTGCATAAAAACTCAAATTCAACCTTAACTTATATACCCCAAAACCTAGTAAACACAGTGAATTCCATGGTGCTCAATTAGTTTATACGTAAACAGTGTCTCCTAGAATTCTATGACTTTTGTGGCCTTAGTGGAGATAATCACCTCTTTCATAAAGGCTTGAGGGAGCCAGTGGGGGCTTGCTCTGGAGAGAGGCCACATTGTAAAAAATTTCTGAATGTGCTTGATAATAATAGTTCAAGCCTTGCTCAAATGGTTGTCTTCTGTTCTCTAACAATTATTTTGTGGATATTCATGAGAGAAAAACATGACAGAAATCAGAATGTTATTTAAAGCATATTATTTCACAAACATATAATACCCTAGTTTATCTAAAATGTGTGAGTCTTAAAACAGCAGTTCCTCTATCAGCAGGTCGAAATATAGAATATTGCATAGTAGCCAGGGGATCCAAGTCCAGAAGGAAATAGTTTTAATATACTGAATTATTCAAGCCTATAATCTCTTGGATTGTTATATAACATTTCACTCCACTATTTGGAAATGTTTCCAAACCACAGAATGTCTTCAGCATTGCAAATAAGTTACTATGCCAACATCTGCCACCCTGTTGAGCCGCATTATAAGATGAGTTCCCTTAGTACCAATTATTTTTTGAGGGACTAGATTCACTTGGCTAGAAACATCATGCTTTCAATAAACTTTTAACACAAAAACCTGCGATCTCATTGCATGCATGCTTTCAGTCAATCAGCATGTGTTTATTCGGACATTTCCTAGGAGGTACAGGACTGGGTATAGTAGAGAGAGTAAAGACAATTAAGAAACAGTTCCTGTCCTCCAGGTGCTCAAAGTCTAGGACAGAAAACAGGTAGATAATCACAACCATAAAACAATATGATTCAAATAATAAGCAAGATCAGTGCAAGGTGCTCTAGTAATAGAAGGGTTAGCAACTGACTGGTGGAGCCTAGAAAGACCTGAAGAAGTAAAATTGAAGCTGGAAATTGAAGGTAATATTTAAGCCATTCAGAGAAGAGGAATTAAGACTTTCATGGTAGAGGGTGCAACGTTATAAACTATAGAAACTTAAAAGATTAAAATATATTAAGAATATTAAGGCAATGACAATTTATATGGCATGGATGATTTACAACTTGAAATATGTTAGGGAATATATGGAAGACGACAGGGAAGGTAGGATGAGTCTTTATTCTGGTGTACCTATGTACCAGGCAGGAAGACTGGACTTCATCTCATGAGAAACTGGAAGCCTTTGAAGGTTTTTTGAGCAGGGAACTAGAGACATGATTATAACTTTACTTTAAAAAGATAATTCTGGTGGCCACTTTAAAAAGATAATTCTGGTGGCCATATTTAATGTACATCTATTAGCTTTCAGTCGGTCCTACCACCCTTAGTTTGGAATACTGCCCCTTCCTTGCTACTTGTGATTTTGGTGGGGTAGTAAGCAAGGGTTTCCACCTCTCCACCATGGGGTTGGGCACATGGCACAAGCTGGCTTATCAAACTGGCCCAGGAGTGAACCCTGACCCATGATAGCTTAATATAAATCTTTGGGGGTGGGGTGGGTGGATGACATACATACTAGTGGTCATCATGCTTTTTTCTCTGGAATTTCTACCTAAAAGACTTATTCATGTGAGCCTGTGGCTCCTTGGCTATCTTTGTCACTATGTGGACAGAACCTGACCAAGGAGGCCAATGGTGAAAAAAGCAGAGCTGAGGGACGGAAAGAGAGACAGAATTCTGATGGCATCATTTGAACACCTGTATCTAGCTATGCTTGAAACCAACTCTCTTCTTCAGTTTTCTTATTTAGTAAATTATATTTTGTTGTTTATTTCATAAACATAATTTGAATTTGGTTTCTGTATTTGTAGTTGAAAATGTTCTCACTAATGTAGAGGATAAAAGTCAGATAAAAGTGGAAGAAGAGAGATGTACTTATAGGAATTAAAGTAATCTACATGAGTGATGATAAGGGCCTGAACCAAGACAATGGAGCTAAAGAAGAGAGGCTATATCCAAATGTATGAATACTGAATGGACACGCTTCAGTGACTTATTAGATGTGTTAGGGAGGAAGGGGAGAGGGAGAACGAAGACTGACAGATGTTATCTATGAAACACTCTCCACCATAATTTCTAAGCAAGTGAAAGGTCCCATTCTTGACTAAAATGAATGATTGAAGAAGCAGGATATGCTTTAGTTTTCCTTGGGGTTCAGTCCAAGGAAATTTATATAGTTTATTGCACCCTGGTGAATAGCCAATGTGAAGAAACAGAGGCTGTGTGTGCATCTCCTCCTCAGTACTCTGGGAGTCAGGTTCCAAGCTTAGTGTATTGTAATTAGCTAACACAGCACTTGATGTTCCTTCATCTAAAAGCTGGGCACTGTCAGATGTGACCTGCCAGCTAAGCTGAGTGCTACTAAAGGATGAGGATGACTCACTGTGCTCTGCTTCTATGCCTGCCACTGCTTTGAATGAGATAGAAACTTCAAACCCTCATCTTTGAAGCCAGTCTTTGCGGGTAACTCTTGAGCAGAGCTGTAATTCAATCTCTAGTTCCCAGAGGTATAAGTGATGTTGTTTCAGAGACATGATGCCACTTTTGTGCCAAAATGCAGCTGGAAGAGGATCTTGTGTGATTTGTCCAATAAGATGAAATGAAAAAAAAAAAAACAGACTAAGTAGGCGCTTAAAATAAATGTTAGTACTTTAAAAAAGAAATCAAGTTATACAGTATCTAGTCTAAATCTGTAACCTATAAAGAGCACATTCAAATTTTTATGTAAAGCACCAAGACTTCAATATAAAGCGAATGAGCAGGAGCCCCACTCATGAAGAGACATGCATAATACACAGACTCAAGGAAATCTATTTAGCCTCATGGGCAATCAAATAAATGCTTACTGAAACTAAACCAAAGTACCTTTGCATTACTAATAACTTGGAGGCAGGAAAGTAAAATGTTAAAATGAAATCATGATTTTGGAATTGAGTATGGGAATATTTAATTTATGGTATTTAAAACCATAAAATATCATTACTCTTACTCAATATTCCTACTCTTGGGATTATATCCTTAGGATATTATTCAGCAGAAGAAAAAGATATGTACATAAAATGTCCATCATAACATTCTCTGCAGTATCAATATATTGGAAAAAGTTTAACTAACCAATAACAGGGAATGGATAAACAAAAATGCTGCAAAAAGGTATATAGGCACAATGCTATAAAACAATGTGGAAATACTGAAAATAAGATAACTTCTGAAATAAAGAAGCAGTATTCAAAATTGAACATACACTATATGAATGAAAAATGTATATTTGGACAAAGACTAAGTTGACTGAAAGAAAACAGAAACAAAGTAATGCATGTATTGAAACTTAATTTATGACTGAGATTAAAAGAAGGACAAATAAGGAGCTACTCAATAAATAATGCTCTATGACACACAGACAAAATCAATTCCAGCTAGTTAAAAAAGTTTAATGTGAAAGGTAAAATTTTCAAACTTTTAGAAGATAATCTAGGAGAATTTTTTTCTGTCTTCAGAACAAGGAATAACTCCTTAACTCATACATTAAAAGCATTTACCATAAAAGAAAAGTGATACAATTGACTTCATGAAAATAAGAAACTTCTGTTCATCCAAAGACACCCTCAAAAGAGTAAAAATACAAGCCACAAATTGAGAGTAGATATATGTAACACATATAACCCCCAAAGCCTTAGTATACAGACTACAGGAAGATTTAAAAATTAGGTGAAAGTCATGAATATATATGCTTCACAAATGAAGAAGTATGACTAGCCATTAAACAAACTCATTAATAATCAAGCAATTTTACATTACAATCACACTGAGATATGCTTTATTCCAGCGTTGCTATATATAGCTGCATGGATCACCCACTGCTCAACTCCAGGGAGCACCATCCTTATGAACTCAAATGTGAGTGTCATCCCCTTGAAGCTGTGGAATGCACTGGCCCTGTTTCACAACCACTAAACTGGCAAAAAATCAAAAGTCTGCCATATCAGCAAGGATGTGAAACAATGAGAATCTCAGTTACTGCTTACTGACGTGTAAATTGGTTCAACCCCTTTGGAGAACAGCTTGTCATTATCTAGGACAATTAATGGCAGGTTTAGAGTAGGAATGGGAAAGAGTGTTGACTAGTGACAAACAGAGAAATGAGCAGATATTAAAAATAAAAATGTGAAATGGCTCTAATCAGGATATATTTTTTTTTCTTTAGAAAAATGTCTTTAGAAGCCTGGCAACAAAAGTGAGGAAAGCAGGTCAAGACAGGATGCAAAACTGTCAAGATAGATGGGGCTAAAGGTCAGGAGGGCACAGATAGGGTGAAGTTGAAATAATTATCCAGGCTATCCTTGTTAGTATATAGACTAAGGCATAGGCCAACATACTATGACCTGTGGACCAAATCCACCTTGACTACCTTGTTTTGTAAATAAAGTTTTATTGAAACACAGTCACATCCTTTCATTTCTGTGTAATCTATAAGCTCCTTTTGCTCTACAACATTGAAGGTGAATAGTTGTGCAGAAGCCTATGGACTGTTAAGTCTAAAATATTTACTATCTCACCCTTACAGAAACATTTTGCTGATCCCTGGACCAAAACATTAGGAAAGTAAAAAAAAATAATAAAATAAAATAAAATATTAGAGTGCTTGGTAAAATTTTAATGAAACAATGAAAAGATTCTTGATCTCTATCATGGAAGAGAATTACAGAATTCATGTACGTAAAGTTAAAGCTAAAATGCAAGATAACAAAGTCCAGAGTGTGTTCATGCCAGTGGTTGCCAACCTGATATCAAGTTGTGATTAAATTTAGCAGACTTTTTGATCTCCAGTCATCATAGTGGAAAATCTGGAACAGAAGACCAAACACTCCCTATGAATTGACAAAATTCTACATCATGTGGATGTAGGTATAACTGACTCAATTAAGAAGACCAAAAAATAAATGGTGAGAGATTGAGTTTTGCTACTAGAGTGTTTGGGTATTCAATTGTTTTTGATGACTCCTGTAGTTATGACAATAGTTTACAACAGGGGTATCCACTCACAGATGTATTTGTCAGGGCAAGTCTAAACAATTATAAATGATTTCCAAAAATCCAGATAAAAACTGTCCTTGTCCCTCTACCATAAATGTTCCTATGAGTTCACTTCAGGTTTGCAGGGGAGCCCTATTCCTTGAGGTCATTCATAAGCCAGATTCCTTTGAAGTCATTGTCATGCTACCCCTTAGGCACTATCACCAGTTGACACTGTCACTGTCGCTTTCACTCTGGTCAGGACTGAATTCCCACCTCATCTAGCTTCCTGCTGGTAGAAAAGGAAAGAGGAGATAGAAGAGGTATACTTGATGCCTGAAGTCCTAGACCAAAAATTGGCACACATAACTTCTGGAACTGTGCCATGCACTCACATGTCAGCCTCAAACCTATTATTATGGAAGATGAGAATAATGGAGTTTGGAAGAGAAGTAGCAGCCTCTCTCTCTCTCTGTCAAGGAGTAGTAACTTTCTATCTAGTAGAAGAATGCCAGCCCAATCGATGCTAAGCAGAGATGTAAATAATATGACTCCAAGTGTGGAGATGATAAGGTAACCTATTCATAATATTTGCTTGAAAAAAAAATCCGTAAAAATTCTTCAGGGTTTTCTACTTTTCAACTGTATTATGAGAGATATGCAGAGATCTTTTCTCTCTTTCGCTTGGGGATGAGAGGAGGAAATGTAATATTTTTCCAGTCACTGAAACTGCTATATATTTAGTTATTCAGGACATGAAAATAAAGTTGGCAGAATGACAATGTGGTCACAGAACAAATTAACCTCAACCTAAGATAACAAAAACTGGCAATGCAAAGCTGCCACAAATTAAGAATACTGGCCCGGTGACATGGTCATGGTCTCCCTCCCTTCTCAAGGCAAATAAAGTTTCGTGGGAAGTATCCTCCTATATTAACCAAAGAGGAACACCAAGTCTCTTGTTTTATTAACTGGGTTAACCACAGTCTCACGAATGGAAACTATCGTGCTGATGACTTTCTGAAAATTCTTTGGACAAGGTGCGCTGGTTGGGGAACCTGGTTCTTAACTATAATATGAATATTTTATCTGTGGCAACTCACGTTGAACCATTGCTCAGGTAATCTGGAAGCAATAAAACATTAGCTGTTCAGAGGATGAATACTGGGTGGTCTACAGCCAAATCTAAGTAGTTCTCTAACATCAATATCAATAATTTACAAAACTTTAAAAATGATTATGAAATATTTTATTATGTGCAAGGCACTTCCCTCTGAACCACATCTGATACAAAGCTGAGTGAGATGGGCCATTTCCTCCATTTATAAGCTGCTGGAAGAATGAGCAAGCATATGTATGGGAGCTAAATTAAGAGATATGTCAAGGTATTAACACATTTCTATAGGAGGTGGCAAGTCAAAGAAGGTAGGGACTAAATTGATTTGGAATGGTGAGTTGGGAAGGACTAGGAAGACAGGAGGACTCTGAGGATATTATTGACCTCATGAAACCTTGGTTTTTTCATCCATACAATGGGGAGAATAGTACTTTCAATCTAGATTTATAAAGCACTTAGAATAGAATTAGGTTCATAATAACTTCAGTTGTCATTGTTGCTGTTTTTGTTTTGGCTAATGTAATTTTCTGAAAGTTTGATTGTGAATAATGAACAGAATTCCAATAGTTTAAAATACTGGAGTGTAGAATTCTAGGCAGATGGAATGGAATCATCAGCTACTGGATACTTCATTGGTATGAATCCAGACTGCAACGGGATTTAGTATGGATTTACTAGGCAAAATGCCTTTCTAAGCCAGCTGCCTAAAAGAGACTTTGATACACCAAGGTTTCTGTGTCCTTGAGTCTACATTTACAAAGAAGGATTTAATTTACTCAGTTTTATGAATTTCCTATTTTACACTTTTGAGGGAGAATGCCACTAGTCCCTTTCTATATGTTGACTGGGGTAAAAGAACTTGTCCATGCACATATCAGTGATAGCCCAGATATGGAGGTACATAAAAAAATATCTATAAGGTCAGTCCTCACTCATATGGTAGTTGAAATTAAAAAGTTACATAATGTTAATTCTGATACCATGTAATGGTACACTGGGGTCAAGTGGTAAGGAATGAATAACTTGCAATTCTATGGAACACAGTGGAACCTCTGTATGCTGGTACTTCTTAAAAGCCAAAGAAACAATTTTTGGCATTAGCTGTGTGCTTCTTGAAATTTTGCAATTTGGGGACTGAATTGGAAACCTAACTTCATACTTGGGGGAAAAAATCTCTTAGAAAATTAACTAGTTAATGCACTGTAAACTTCCCAGTGTTCTTCTAAGACTTTGAACTTTTGAAGTCCATTTTTTTGGAGAAACAGTTTGCATCGCCCACAGATAATGTCAGGAGATTATAATTGTTTAGGGAGTTCATGACTCTCTTATTTAAAAAATTAGTCTTCATACAGGAACATGAGGGAGAGAAGTGTGCCATTGCTTTTTTGCCTAGGAAAGTTGTATCCTGGGAGAAACAACCCCCAGTGGCTTAGAGGGAAGCTTTGAAATCTGGGTTGAGGACAAATCATGACACTATTGCCTGAGGGAAACCATTTCCTATGTTCACACACCATTTGTTTTTAAAATGTTTAAACTCCACATTCTAAATTGCTGTTCAGTGCTTTAAAGTCATAGTAGTCTGACTTCAGAGAGAAAAGAATTCCTGATTTTCAGGTTCTTGTACAAACCCTTTCCAAAACTAATCAGAGCAACTTAGGAAAGATTTTAGATTAATACCGACTCTTGTTTTATTCTTTGAATGAGAGGGAACTTGAGGAAAATCATTCTTTACCCTTCAGAAACAACAAGAAAAATATACAAATTTATCCTTTTAGAATATTCTTGAAGTGTTATCCAATACATGCTAATCATTATTTATGTTGTCACAATATCTAAGAATTGAGACTGAAACAATAGGACATGGGAGCAAAATATTTTAAATGGCATGAAACTCATATTTCCTCAGGGCAGCCATTCCTGGGTCAGTTTGAAAGTAATAAAAACAGTTTCTCAGGCTTTTAGTATCCATGGTATTGCAAGGTCTACAGCCTCATCAAAGAATCATCCATTAACTGGTATAGTCCTTGGGTTGTCACATGTGGTCAGTAATAAGTTTCTATCTGCTTCCTCTTTATATTTTTAAAATAATTTATTGAGGTGAATTTTTACAACATGAAATTAACCATTTTAAAGGAAACCGTTCAGTGACTTTTAGTCCATTCACATGTGGTGCAGCCACCACCCTTATCTAGTTCCAAAACATTTCCATCACTCCAAAGTAAAACCCCTTCCCCATTAATCAGTTTCTCCCCAGGCCCTGGCAACCACCAGTTCACATTCTGTCTCATCTGTTTCCCGTTTTGTGATCTATTCCTTTTAGTGAGGGTTCTTACCAGGCTTTTGCTGTCACATAAAGTCATCTGAGAGCACCTGGCTGCAGCCATTTACAGCTAAAGAAAAGCTGATCTTAGAGCCAAGGACACAATCTCTCTCTTGGTGGTCACTAACCTGTCAATAACAACCCTCTGTTGCCTGAATGCTCTCCTATCTCCATGGCTACCCTACCTCCTGGGCATTGCATGGGCTCTACATCTCTGCTGCCATGACTGACATAGTGGAGTCTTCAAAAATACCAGTGATAATGTATTTTCTGGGTTCATTAATGTACCAAAGCCACTGTGGGGAGAATCTTTCTCTCTCTCTTAACTCTTGCATTTCTCTTTATCATGTGAGTAACATAAATTAAATACCCCTGGAATTTCTTTGTGTCTGTGGGAGAATGACTTTTCATCAATTAACAGTTTTTTATTAATTAATTTCAGCCTACTCTCTCCTTACATTATGATGAAAACCCATGTTTGGGAGAAGGGGTGCTGAGTTAGGAGCAAATCTCAATAGCAAATGGCAAGTTGTGATCAGATTCAACCCTCATCTCTGACAATCAAAGCATTACTATAGACCTCAGTTTGTTTCTCTGGTGCTATCCTCACTTAGAGTTATTCCCAGGAAGATCTTAGCCCTTCCTTTAAAAATGCTCCTTATGGGTCAATATGATCAGCATTCTGGACACATTCAAAATATCTCAACACTGGTAGATTTTAGCCTGAGTTTAGGTTCAACCTGGAACTCTAAGTACAAGTATTAAACTTAGTATTGGAGCAATAACAACTAATATGATCTTGTATGATTTTGTAATTTTAATATAAATTGATTAAAATTTTCTATAAAAGGGAAAAACTGAAAAAAAAGCTCCAAATCAGGAAAGAGGCTTCTATACACATACACCTTTATGCTTCTAAGTAATAATAAACAATATATACCATATATAAGAGAGTATGAATATTTTCTTATACTGATTGCCACTTATTAAAAAAAGTTTCTCAAAATTATGTGCAAACAAAAAATGAGCAAGTGTAAAAATCTAGTAGTCTTATGAATGAACTAGTTTTTTTTTTAATCACTGTGCTCTTTTTGGAAAAATAATTTCCATTTCACTCATTATAGCAGGCTAGATCATGGGGAAATTCTCCTTCTAAAACACAACTGAAAATGCAAGATAAAAATATAATAAGTAACTGTCGAATGCATACTTGGCTCAATAAGAAAGTAAAAAAAAGAAAAAATTCCAGAAGCCAAAAGAACAAAGAGGAAACTTAAAATTGAGAGGTAAACAAACTGTTCCTGCTCTTGAGAATGTGCTGCCTTGATAGCCAAAGGGTTTAATAGCCAAGTAAGGGGAGCAGTCAAGGTTGCAGGAAGAGGAGGTAGGAACTAAGACCCCACATGGTTGAATGGCTTACATTCACTAAAGAATGTAATAGAAAAATATGCCCTTTGAATCACTGGATGGGGAGGCAACAGCATGGTCAACAGCTCCTTAGTCTAGGCTGTGGGTGTAAAAAAAATTTCTTCCTTCATTGAGATTTCATAAACAAAGGCGTTTACTCTTTGTCTGTGTTACATCACTCAGACTTGAAACTGCAGTCCCTCCCAAATGCTAATGAAAGGAATATCAGAAAGATAATAATAAAATGTTTCTTCTTCCACTTACAGTACAGAGGAGCAGATACAATTTCATGTCTTAAATTTAGTTCTGATAAAGTGGTAAATTGAGAACATTTACAAAAACATCTCAATATGATTCTCTTTCCCAGTATGGAGATTTGTATAAAAAATGAATAATCCTGTTCTATTTCATAACACATTTTTGGAAGTGTTATTTATACAAATAAGCCTTTTAAGACATTCAGATTTTGGTGGTTGTTGCTGTGTTTTGTGAAATATAACCTCAACAAACTTCTACGTGTTTGCCCAAAAAATACTATTTGAATTGACAGATTATTTGAGGTTTTGTTGTTAGTCCAGAAGAACTTTAAACTTTCCATTTTTACCATTTGTTTATAAAGACACAATATATCTGTGATTCTGTTGAATTCTTCAGTTAAATGAAGGTTTGAGAATATTCATCTTATTTAAATCAACACAAGATAATACCAAAAAAAAACCATGATAACTTTAAAAAGAATCAAAACTCTAGAAAGAAAAAACATAGTCATTGAAACTAAAAACTCAATTGATGCTCTGAACAACAGATTAAAAATAGCTGAATAGAGAGTAAGTAAAATAGAGTATACATTTGAGGAAATTATCTAGGATGCAGCACAGAGAAATCAAGATATGGGGATTATGAAACAGATTTTCACGAACACAGAGGTTAGAATGAGAAGGTACAATATATGTCTAATAGAAATAAAGGTCATAGCAAAATACATATTTTTAAGAAGAAGATAGGATCATCATAAATCTTCAATTATTTGAAAACAAATTTTTAAATCCAACGCCTAATACATAATGTCTAGCACAGTCAGAAGAAGAAAAGACAGCATGAACAAAAGCCAGAAGGATCAACAGACAGGATGCATTTCTCAATGCAGAGACTTAGGATATTGGAATTATCAGACACAGATTTTAAAAGATCTATATTTAAAAGACAAGACTAATAATTTCAGAAGAGATCCAAAAACTAAGAAAAGAATAACAAAAAAAATACTTGAACTAAAAATGGCCATTATCAAATGCCACCTAGACGAATTATTTAATAGCAACTGGACACAGTTGAAGGAAGAATTAGTAAACTAGTTAGGATAGAAGAAAATTTCCGTAGTGAAGCCTAGACAGACAAAATACTAACGAAAAATAGAGAAGAGTGAGTAAATGACTAAATAATGGAGACATGATCTAATAAAACATAGCTGGAGTCCCTGAAGGAGAAGAGAGAAGATTCAATGCAATCCCAATTAAAATCCCAGAAGGCATTTTTGTGGAAATTAGCGAACTGATTCTAAAATTCACATGGAAATAGAAAGGATCTAGAATAAACTTTGAAAAACTTTGAAAAACACAACATTGGAGGATGAACATTACCTTATTTCAAGATTCATTATAAAGTAACAGCTATTATAACAGCATGGTATTGATATAAACACAGACAAAGAGATTAATGGAATAATATAGAGTCCAGAAATAAACTTACATATGCATGAACAACTGACTTTCCACAGAGGCACAAAGGCAAGTTGGTAGAAAAACAATAGTCTTTTCAACAAATGGTGTTGGAACAATTGGATAGATTGACACATAGCTGTTGAAAGTGGGTTTTTTTAAAATTTTCATTTTAATTATTACATTATCTGCAAGCATGTCCCATTTTATCAAAATATTTTTGTATCCTTTTTCTCTTTTATTGCTCAGTCTTTCAAAGGATGCTCCATCTTATATTTTTCAAAAAATCAAGTTTTGGCTTTGTTGAATTTCTCTAATTTGTCTTTTTAAAAAAACTTAATTCATGCCTTTTTTACTCTTACTAGTTCCCTCTTTCTACTTTCTTTAGATATATACTGTTATGGATTTCCTACCTCCTTAAACTGAGCAGTTATTTCATTCATTTGAAGAATTTTTTCAATATAAGTTTCAGGAATAAAAATTTCCCTTGAAGTACTGTTTTGCTGAGCCTAACAGATGTTAATATATGATAATTTTATTATCATACATTTTTAGATGTATCTATATTTTTACTCGCAATGCAAGTAATTAAGTGCAAATCCTATTTAGCTTTAGCTCCAGTATGCAAAGATTTTTTAATATTAGAAAAATCCATAAATGTAACTGACAACATACAGAATTAAAAAGAAAAAAAACATGAAAATCTAAGGTAATACAAAAAAATTATTTTATGAAATTCAACACATTCATAATAAAACAAAACCTCTAAGTAAAGTAGGAATAAAAAGAACCTTCTTTAAACTAATAAAGTTTCTAAATATAAACAAACAAACAAACCTACTATCAAAAATTAATCTAGGGCTTCCCTGGTGGCGCAGTGGTTGAGAGTCCGCCTGCCAATGCAGGGGATACGGGTTCGTGCCCCGGTCTGGGAGGATCCCACATGCCTCGGAGAGGCTGGGCCCGTGAGCCATGGCCGCTGGGCCTGTGCGTCCGGAGCCTGTGCTCCGCAATGGGGGAGGCCACAACAGTGAGAGGCCCGTGTACAGCAAAAAAAAAAAAAAAAAAAAAAAAAAAAAAAATTAATCTAAATGGGAAAACATTTGAAATGCTACCTTTAAAATCAGGATATAGAGGAGGATGTCCACTAACATCACTTAAATTCTACAATGTGTTGGATGGCTTAGCCAGTGTAATACAAATTTGAAAATCAAGTACTCAAGAATAAATCTAACAAAATCTGTACAAATCTCAACAGGGAATTTTTAAACTTTATTAGGAAATATTAAGGATTTGCTAAATACACTGGGGAACTATACCATTTCATGGATAGAAATGTTTATACAATGAAGATGTCAATTCTTTCAAAATTCCAATCAGTATCTCAACACATGGCTTTTCATGAAACTAAAGTAAAAAAGATTCTGAAATATACATGGAAGAGTATAAAGCCAAGAATAGCAGGTACTCTTCTAAAGAAAAAGAGCAGAGAGAATAATCTTTTTCTACTAAATTTAGTGCTTATTGCAAAGCTAGACATACTAATTAAGACAATGTGGTATTGGTAGTTGGATGGACAAAATGACCAGAGAAATAAAACAAAGAACCCCCCCAAAACACACGTATTTGTATGAAATGTTATTCTATGACAAGATAGCATGTCAAGTTATTTTAGAAAAGCAAGATGTTCAATAAAAGGAACTTGAAAAAATGCTTATCTACATAGAGAAGATTAATCAGTACCGCTACTCAATGCTGTGCTGGTAAACCAACTCTCTAAAAAAACAAAACAAAACAAAAAAGGCCCTGATTTGCACTGGTTTGTAGCACTTGACAGTTCCCGTAATGCAAATACTCCACTCATGATTGAGTTCAAGTAACCAGTGTAAAGTCACCTGACTCTCGAATTCCTGAAAGATTAACAGCCATGTTTCCTGAGCTAGTATGAGCCAGCTGCAACACCCCACTAACTTTACTTCACACCATACACAAAAATCATTCCCAAATAAGCTTCAAAGGGAAAAATACAATTTAAAGTTCTTAGTAAGAAAAGATGACAGCAGTATCTTTGGTCTGTGTTATTTGATTAGTTTTCTTTTAAAAAGCACAAAAAACAACATTGACTGTAAAAATAAAAGATTGATAAATTTAATTTCATTAAAATTAAGAATATTTTGATCATTAAAAAGATACTGTATGTAAATTAAAAGTTAGAGATTCAAAACTGAGAAAAGACATTAGTAATATGATTAAGGATTAGAATCAAGTATATATTTTTAAACATTACAAAATAATTTTAAAATACACAGACAATACAATAAAACTGTGCAAAGCATGTGAATAGGCTTTTACAAAAACAAAACTAACCAATAAACATATGATGAGGTATTTGAGATACTTAGTGACAAAAGAAGAACAAATCAAGATTGCAGTGCGATACCACCTTGTATCTCTTTGATTATTAAAAATAAAAAGCCTGGGCTTCCCTGGTGGCGCAGTGGTTGAGAGTCCGCCTGCCGATGCAGGGGACACGGGTTCGTGCCCCGATCCCGGAAGATCCCACATGCCGCGGAGCGGCTGGGCCTGCGAGCCATGGCCGCGGAGCCTGTGTGTCCGGAGCCTGTGCTCCGCAACGGGAGAGGCCACAGCAGTGAGAGGCCCGCGTACAGCAAAAAAAAAATAATAAATAAATAAATAAATAAATAAATAAATAAATAAATAAAAAGCCTGATACTCAAATGCTGAAGAATATGGATCCACAGGGTCATTTTTCCATTGGAGATAGAAGTCCAAATTGATACAATCACTGTGACATTATATCCCAAAGCTTGACATTCCTCTTCCTTAAGAAATATCAAATTTGATTCTAGATATATAGCCAATAGAAATGTATACAAAAACGTTCATAGAGGGCTTCCCTCGTGGCGCACTGGTTGAGAGACCGCCTGCCAATGCAGGGGACATGGGTTCGTGTCCCGGTCCGGGAAGATCCCACAGGCCATGGAGCGGCTGGACCCATGAGCCATGGCCGCTGAGCCTGCGCGTCTGGAGCCTATGCTCCGCAACGGGAGAGGCCACAACAGTGAGAGGCCCGCGTACCGCAAAAAAAAAAAAAAAAAATGTTCATAGAAGCACTGTTCATAATAGCTAAGCCCCCCAAAACCCATTATCAAAGACTGGATGAATAAACTATTATCATAAAAGTATATTACCCAGCAGTCAAAATAAAGAAACTACGTGACATGCAACAATATGAATGAATCCTATCTATAATATTTAAGGGAGTTCCCCGGTGGTCTGGTGGTTAAGATTCGGTGCTTTCACCGCTGTGGCCTGGGTTCAATCCTACAAGCAGCATGGCCAAAAAACAAAACAAAACAAAAAACATTTAAATAAGAAAAAAATAAAGTTAGAACTAACTAAAATGTATACACATACACACAAAGAAACACATGCATACCATTTTCTGGAATACATAGAAATACAGTGGAAGTCAACCAAGAGAATAATAAACACAGGTTTCATAATTTTCTCATCTGGGTAGGAGAGAGGGGACAGAGCAATGGAATGAAGGACCACAAGTATACATGTAGGTTATCTTTAAAGTACTTTGTTTTGTATAGTGGTTTGCTAGTGCTTATTATGTTATTATACATAACTAATTATACAATTAAATAAAACAAAAAGATGTATCTGAAATTCTAAAGGAGTAATATCAGGGTCACAGCAAAAACAAAAGGCATACCTGGCTGGAGTTTTGTAAATGATATAATGAAGGAATTTTTTACAGAAGGGTAGACAATCCACAAGGAGTACTGAAGAACTGAGAGCTTACACAGGTGAGAAGCAGTGACCACTCCTGAAAGCCTGAAGAGACAGGAAGTGGAAATGGTATTTTCAGAGTCCAGTGAATAAAGCCAACACTCTATAGTGAGGGACATTCAACAAGGTCTGTAGTCACAGGAGGAAGAGTCAGCCCTGCCAGAACCCTGCCAGAATGCCAGCCAGCCATGAGAGAAGCAAGGGAGCATGTATCCTGGCCTTTCTCTCCTGCTGCACTCCATTCTCCTGTCAGCACCTCCCTCCCTTTCCTATTGGTTGAACAAAACCAGAGCCAGAGGGCAAGAGAGCTGTGTCGTGAGGCAAAGAGATGAAATGGATCTGAAGTGGAAAACAGAATATCCAGTAATATTAACATGCACACACAAACATTTAAATAAACATCCACCAGCAATGACAATGTATATGGGGAGAGATGTGAACAAGTTTAAAGTGTTCTACGTATTTAGATTGGCCAAGGAAAAGAGTAAAGGTACAAATTAATTTTAGACTTTGATCTATTATTAAAATAATAAACCCAATATAAAATTCCCAGAATAATAGAGAGAATAATTTTTAAATTAATTTAAATGAATGTACACTAAATGAAAAATTAACATAGTTTAGTTTAATTTTAAAACTAATATCTTAATTTTAAATCAGTTTTTAAAAAGGTAAGAAAAGGGCTTCCCTGGTGGCGCAGTGGTTGAGAGTCCGCCTGCCGATGCAGGGGACACGGGTTCGTGCCCCGGACCGGGAGGATCCCACATGCCGCGGAGCGGCTGGGCCCGTGAGCCATGGCCGCTGAGCCTGCGCGTCCGGAGCCTGTGCTCCGCAATGGGAGAGGCCACAGCAGTGAGAAGCCCGCGTACCGCAAAAAAAAAAAAAAAAAAGGTAAGAAAAGAAAAATAGAGCAAGTAAAACAAATAAAAGTATTTAGTAAGATGATAGAATTTTTAAAAATAAATTTATCAGTACATTATATTACATGTCAATAAAATAAATGATCCAATTAAAATAGAAAATCTGTAAAACTGCACAAATGAATAAAACTCAACAATGGGTCGTTTAAAGAGACGTGCAATACATATAGACACAGATATTGTAAGTAAGAAGATGGAAGAATATATATTATGCAAATTCCAACCTAAAGAAAAGCTACCGTGGGTATAATTTATCAGACAAAGAAAACAAAGGCAAAAAGCATAAAGATGAACAGGGACATCTTATAGTGGTAAAAAGTTCAATTAACAAGGAAGATAAAGCAATGCTAAATTTGTAAGCATATAAAAATATAGCCTTACTAATGTAAGTTGCAAAGACTTGGGGGCTGTTTATTGCCAGCCAATAGAAAAATTAAGAAATGCACACCAAAATAAACCATGAGTCAAGATATCACAATGGAAATTAGAAAGTATTTTTAATTGCCTGAAAATGAAAATACTATTTCCAAACTTGTAGATGCTGCTAAAGACATGCTTAGAGGGAAATTTAGAGCTTTAAATGAGGGAAGTGCATTAAAATTTATAGGCTGACTAATAAAAATAGAAAGCATTTCTTCCAAACAAAAAAAGAGGTGAAAATGGAGGAATAGAGAAATTGCAATCAATACAAGAGAAGAGAGGTAAGAAGAAAAGGAGTATGCAGTTACCTCTACAATAGTCCTCTCTTCTTAATACTACAATTACTGATTTTGAACTGAGCCTGGCTGCCCAGAAAAAATGTACAGTCTTTATTTTTCTTTACAGCTAAGTGTGGATATGTGACTAAACTCTGATCACTGAGCTCTAAGCTTCAAGGGAAACCTCAAAATGCAGTGGACCCTAGTCCTTTGTCATTTTTCCTCCCCTTTCTCCATTCTGAATCCTGGGATATGAATGCAATGGTTGGAATTCTGGCAGCCTTCTCTTACCAGGAAGCCAAGAGTCATAGTTCAGGGATGCTGGGGCAGTAAGCTGAAAGGAACCTCTGTATCTTTCAACTCTGCCACCATGCCTTCCCTGGACGAGCAATTTACGATGTCTGTTTATGTGAAAGAGAAATCCATTTCCATTTTGAGTATTTATTTTGGATTTTCCCTGATGGGCAACCAAACCTAATCCTAACTGATATAAGGACAAACAGAAAGCACAAAGTACATCAGTCATCACAATACATAGAAATAGATAGAAATGGAATAAACGTACGGGTTAAAAGCAGAGACTCTGAGATTGGATTAAAAAATATGACAGCTATGTGCTCGTTAAAACCTAGACCTAAAATGTCAGGGCACTGGAAAGTTGAAAGTAATAATTATTTCAATAAATAAAATTAATAGTTATACAGGAAAAAGGCAAGGAATCACAGATGCCTGAATTTTCGTCGGTGTTGTTTTGTTATAAGCAGAAAGAGAAAATTCAAGAAAAAGGTTTGATTTTGAAAAATGATAATGAGTTCAATCACGGGTCTTAAAATATGAACTAAGTGACTAGGTAGTTAACCTAATTGAGTGAAAATAGGCTGAACTAAATACTAGAGATAGGTTGGGTCTATGTTGCAGTGCAGTGATCCTCAAACTTGACTTTGACTCACAATCACCTGATGGGTTCCTTAAAGCACAGATTGCTGGGCCCTAGCTCCAAAGATTCTGATTCAGTTGTTCTGAGATGGAGCCTGAGAATTAGCATTTCTGAAATTTCCAGGTGATGTGGATGTCACTCCAACATTGATCACCATGAGGAAATAGAGCCAGAGCTGCTTCAGCGGTTCTGACAGCTGACCACACATTAGAATTACCTGAGGAACTTTAAATGCATACCAATAGCTGGGCTCAAACCACTGTTACTGAATCGGAATCTCTTTTGTTTTGTTTTGAATTCCCTAGGTGATTCCAATGGGCAGGCAGGCTAAAACACTCTTCCAGTCTTCTGATGGTCAAGTTAAAATCTGGGTTTTTATGTAAATGTTTCTATTTTTTTTTAATCATACTGCATGGTCCACGTAAACAAATATGCAGGCTCTCAATTTTCAAACCCAGCTACCTGACTAGATGTGACATGTAGCTCAGGTACCCAAGCAGCTGGAATGTCAGCCAGAGCCTGGAAGATAGGTTACTGTAGTTATAGATCTGGGTACATATGTGTGTGGGAACAAATCCAAGCAAGCAAATGGAAACCAAGTTTGATATTGTCTAGCTAAAATGATCATTTTAAAAAATTAAAGGCTTTCACAAACATCATTTTCTATTGCATCTTACTTTTGCAGTTGAATGAACATCCATTTATACTACAACGGAAACTGGAAGGATTTCAAGATGTCAGCACCTGAGAAGTTTTTATTCCAGGTACAGATGGGAGGGAGGCTTCCCTTTATTTGAACATGAATATTTAGATTTTAACAATAAGCTAGAAAAACATGCAGAGGGCATGACCAATGACAACGGATACTAGTTGGCAACCCTGAACTCCTGCTAACATTGATTATTGTATTGGGTGCCCATGACTGATGTAACAAATTACCATAAACTTGGTGGTTTAACACAGCACTCATTCATTCTCTTACAATTCTAGAGGTCATAGGTCTGAAATCAGTTTCACTGGTCAATATCAAAGGGGTGGGCAGAGCCAGCTCCCTCCAGAGGCTCAAGGGGAGAATCCATTTCCTTGTATTTTCCAGTTTCTAGAGCTGCATTCCTTGCATTCCTTGGCTCCTAGCCCCTTGGTTGTCAAAGCTAGCTGCTTCAGTGGTCAAACTGCCTTCTGTTTCTGTGGTCAAATCTCCTTTGCCTCCCTCTTACAAGGATACTTGTGATTACATTTAAGCCCCACTCTGATAATCCAAAATAATCTCCCATCTCAAGATCCTTAACTAAATCATATCTGCAAACTTTCTTTTGCTATATAAGGTAACATTCACAGCTTCCAGAGATATCTTTAGGAGTCATTATTCAGCCTGGGAAAATGCTACAAAATATAACCAAAGAAATCACATGATTGTTTTTATCATGCATAAATTCAAAATGCCAGAAATGACACTGAAGTGAAAATTCAGCTATTTAGCTTTCCAAATGCTGAGGCCAAGGTCAAAGGCAAATTGCAGATTTTGGCCAAATACTGAGTGAAGCACAATTTCTTAGCATGCCTACAGAGGGCACACGGGTTTATAACCTGCTTTTTTTTTTTTTTTTTTTTTTTTACTAATTTACAATATATCACAAAAGTTCCTCAAGTATTTGTTTACTTTTTTCACTAACCCATGACTTACCTAACCATCTGGTATTTTTTATATTTCATAAATAATATTCTTTTAAAGATACTTGTTCATAATTTACACATATTTGTTTCCTTAAAAGAAACTTCTAGGGCCTCCCTGGTGGCGCAGTGGTTGAGAGTCCGCCTGCCGATGCAGGGGATACGGGTTCGTGCCCCGGTCTGGGAGGATCCCATATGCCGCGGAGCGGCTGGGCCCGTGAGCCATGGCCGCTGGGCCTGCGCATCCGGAGCCTGTGCTCCGCAACGGGAGAGGCCACAACAGTGAGAGGCCCGCATACCGCAAAAAGAAAAAAAAAAAAAAAAGAAACTTCTAGAATTAGAATAACCAGATCAAGGGTTAAATGTTTTTAATATTTTAATACAATTTGCCAAGTGTTATTAAGCTCTGAGAAACGCTATAGGAAAAGGGTCATTTCTCCGCACCCTTACATGTGCCGGGATCGGGATAAAAAAAGTACTCCTTGACTCTTAAAAATGCTAACTTGTTGCTGAGTATTTTGCACTTATAAGTTAAATTTATTGGAGGATATTTGGGTGGAGAGTACTCCCTGAGAAACTTTCTTTACCTGCAACCACGATTTAACTCACTTGCCAGATTAACTTGCACCTCTGAATTTCCTTTGTAAAAATATTCTGACTGTATGATTTCCTTACAGGTTCAAAATCAGGGAAAAAAGAATGTGTGGCATTAGAAGTTAAGATACTGGTCACCTGGGGTGAGGAAGAAGGGGATAGTGACAGAGAGGATGTACAAAGTGGGCTATGGGGTTCTAATATTGTTCAATTCTTTGACCCCGGTGGTGGTTATTTTGTTTTGTTCCTTTCATGACTATTTGTTGAGATGTTATAAAAAAAAAAGTTATGATTTTTGCAGTTTTTCTATACATGGTGTATTTGACCTAAAAAAATTTTAATAAAAAATAAATTAAAAGAGAAAAAAATTAGTACTGACATTCATGTCTACATACACTCAGTTTTGGGCACAATCTTGTCTGCTTAGCAATAGTCAAATCTCTTTGCTCCAAAATCTTATCGTTCACATGAACCTAGTAGTTCAACCGCATGATTAAATTAAATGTTATTTAAGTTGCTGATTTATTAGGAGGAAAGGGAAAGTGATTTCTATGAAAACAAAACTGAGTGTTATGCAAACACTCAATCTCATCAAATTATTAAACACACTGGCATAATAATAATAATTGTGCATAAGACAATTGTAAAAAATTAAAAATGCATAAATATCTCAAAGTAGTCTACATTCAGATTGCCTCAAAGATGCCTTTAATGTCTTTAAAATTCTTTCTGCACTCTGAGGAAACAAAATCAATGTGAACATTATTTATTCAAGGTTATTTCAAACTCTAGCAGCAGACCCAGTTCTAAGAAATGGTCTTGGCCCATGAAGTTTAGCAAAACCTATTTAAAGTGAAATAATTGTCTTATAGAGGATTTAATCTACTATTTCTTTTAGTGACCCTACTGATTAGTTAGTGTCCTCATTGTATCAGGTAAGAGGGACATCTGCCATCTTAGTAACACAGGACAAAGAGAAAGCAATGATAGGATATGTGAGGAGCAGGGGAAATCAGAGGTAAAAAAATACCGCCAATTGGAAAAGACTGTCAGATGAACAGAAATTAGCCCACAAACATGTATGTTCACATACTCGAATTCTCTTTCCACCTCCATTTTTAACAGCAACTTGCCAACTGAGCACATATTCTCTCATCACATACAAGATCCACTTTTTCCAAATTATTAAAACCCAAATAGGCACATAAGCCCATGTGGTGTCTGTTGAAATTGCAGTGATCAAAAGCAAAGGGACATATCCATTGTTGGGTTAACCACCCAGCAGACTCACCCAGTCATGCTGAAGGTGATAATGAAGTGTCGGGGATGGCAGATGTCACTGAGCAAAAGAAATTCAACAAATTGATCCTGGATTTTGAAATCAGAAAATGTGAAAATCAGCTATTTTTTATTTTACCATACAATTAAGTTTGCTAAATATAAATGGTTTTTATTTCAATTCCTCATGTGGGTGGGAGAAGGTTAGGCTCCATTAGCTTTTCAGTGACTAAGGCTTGAATGGAGTTTTAGAGAGATTCCTTATAAAATGAGACAGCAATCTCAGCAATGGTTGAAGACCTGGTCTATATATTTCTTGGTATAATGACAGCTTTCACAAAGGACTGGAAGAAGTCAGATTCAAAATAAAAATAAAAATAAATTATGCTCCTCTCCCCATCCGCCCACTGCCATGTGTGTGTGTGTGTGTGTGTGTGTGTGTGTGCGTGTGTGTGTAACTTAACTTGTCCCTAAGAAAGAAAGGAAGATTAAACATCCTTCATCTATTAATCCCAAATTCAAGTTCCAGCCCCTCCTCTGCTGCATAATCCTGGCAAAATATACAAATATATATTGTATATAAAAATATACACGATTGGGTCCAGTCTTGAAGTGGGGCTTCTTGGGCCCTGTGTTCTCACCAAAGCCACTTTGTAAGGGAGGAAAGTGATCTCCTAGGCCTTTTACCCATGCAACCACTCCTAAGAATGTACTATTCTACAAGACAAATTCCAGGGGCAGGATGATACTTACTTCAGAAATAGAGATCTCAGGGCCTGTGGTTTCTGGACAGAAGAGATCTGCCCTTCAAGTAAGATTAAGGTTGGAGAGTTCCTGATACTCTAATTGCAATGCTTTACTCATAGAAGATACTTGGTAAATATTTGTTAAAATTTAATGTGCAGGTGTGGTAACCTGTTTCCAAAGCTGTTCCTTTTACCTACATTCAGTAATATCTGGCATAAAGGGACCTGTTCTTATGTAATTATTCAAAGAATATGATTAAGGATGAGCATAAAATACTGAGATGACACCAAATGTATTATGAAGCTTTGAGCTTTCACTGCCTGGACAAGTGTTTGACTCCACAAACACCTGCAAAGCTGAGAGAAGAAGAAAGTAGCAAAACACAGCTGTCTGGGCCTGGCCAGAGCACCACTCTGCAAGTTATGTAACAGCTATTGTGTAATTGTGCATTTAATTCGAAACACATTTTTAAGAGAGAAAACCATTAGATTTTCCAAAAAGAATGAAATTGAGAGTGAGAGAAAGAAAGCAAGAGAGAGACAAAAATGATGAAATAGCACAGAAGTTTCTATCTGGTCTTCAAGAGTGAAGCACAGGGAAGGCAAGGACCTTGGGGATGGTTCTCTTAGAATCTAGGGGCCTGCCTATGAGTCAAACCTGGCCTGCCTCCTGTTTTTGTAAATAAAATTGTATTGCAAAACACCCTACACCCCTTAAGGTATTGATTGCCTGTAGTTTGTTTCATGCAGGGTTGAGTAAGTTACAACAGAAACTATCGGGCCTAGAAAGTGGAAAATATTATCTCTTTACAGAAAAAGTTTGCTGACCCCCATCTTAGGTGAATAAAAGGCTAAGCTTGAGTGCCTGTGAGGAGTGACTACTCACTTAGAGAACCAAAACAGCCGATTCTCAAGCCCATCTGGGAATTCTCTTATGGAGAGGAGGGCAAGGAGAATAAATTGGAACGAGAGCCAGGGTTTTAGTGTCCGACTGGCCTGAAATGAAATTCAGGCCAGTGAAATTCTTGTACATATTAGATTTATGTTCATAAGCAAGCTACTTACTGTATGTCTGTAAAATGGGAAACCCAGTGAGGAAGGAAAGAGAAAGTAAGGCTTCTGCACCTGATTTGGAGTAACTACTCAATAAGCCTTAGCTTCCCTACTTAAATCTCATATTTGGGGGAGCTGGCATTTTTCACTGGAAAAAATAATTGTTGTTCTTAATTCTTAGTAACCAGTTAAGAGCATCCAAAGTTTTCCATCTTGTTCTGTTTTGCTAGAGTTTCAATAAAATAAACTATTGCACATAAAATGGGAGTAGTACAGTTAAAAATTGTCCTTTTTGAAAGTTCCCAACTTGAAACATTAATTTCATTTTAAGAACTTGTATTACTTGGGAGTCCTGTTTAAATTCACTCTTGGTACAATTAATTGCCTGCATCAATGATTGATAAATACCAGCCAACTTCCAAAACCAGAGGTTACTTTCATTTTAAATGAGTTTTAGCAGACGATATTGCCGTATGGCTATTGTGGTGACTGTGTGACAGCACAGTCCGAGTTCTCTAAAACAATCCTGCTAACTTTTCTGTTCCCACGTATAAAAGATAATTTAGACAAAGATAATTTAAATAAATTTAGAGCTCCTGAAATCCTAGTAGTTCTACTTACCAAGCACTGAAAATACATTTGATTGGTATGATTTTTTATAAGCTGACTTGGGGTAGGGTCTCTATAGAGGGCTTTTCTTCCACAAACAGCACCCTGCTTTTCTGAGACATGGACTGATTCTCTGACTGCACTGTCCTAAAGATACCTGGCCAGGGTCCTCGACTCACCAGCCTCTGCTGAGAACAAGTGCCCTTTGAGATTATTTTTTCAATCCTCGAATTCTCTGATTCCAAGTCTGTCAGAGAACAGAAAGTTTCACAGCAGCATAAAAAGCATGAAAAGCCAAAAAAATAATAACTGGCCTTAGTGGCCAGAGCAGCTGTGCTTCATACCCTTATCACAGGTTTCGGCTTTGTAAATTAATTCGTCTGCAAATAGTGCCCTCACTCCAGATGCAGCTTCAATGCTGTAGCACTGGTTTCTTAAGGATTTAAGTTTAAAGTCAAGGGCTTCCTGCCCTAGGTGTTACAAATAAGTAGTGTCGTTTTCTTTTTGCTCCCAGTTTGTTCATCCAATCATATCCCAGTATGCAAATAAACCTTAGCCCATGCAGATAAAAAGGAACAAATAAAGCCAAGTGCTCTATCAGAACCAAATCGCTGAGCCTGTCACCTGTGTTCCAGGAGCTGAAATGTCGTCCTCAGCCATACCAGATGTACCTGTCCCACTCACCAATTTGAAGTTTCAATATACTAAGGTTAGTACAACTTCTATTTGCTGCTTTGCCTCAGTTTTATAAAAACTACGTTTATTTAAAGCATAAAAGGTCAATTTAAGTAAACTTGTGTAAAGAGCCCTTTGCAAATATAAAAATAAAAGGCTTGCAAAATGCCAGTCTGGGTTTAGTGTCTTGATCAAATAATGAATTCTAAATTGTATCAGGCAACTTTTCATAAATTTATTTCTTAAAACATTTCTGAGTGAAAGGAATTCTCTTCGTTGTAAAAGGTTCTTGCGCCAGGATTCAGGGGACTTTACTAAGCAGTTCTATTAACTTTCAGCAGAGCCTAGCACGTGTGGTAAGAGAGGCAAATACTTACTAGAGAAACTTACTGGAAACAGACAAAAAAATGGGAATGTTTTTTAAAAAAGGAAAAAAAAAGAGAGAGAGAGAGAGAGAAACAGAGCATAGTGAAGTAACATGATTTTTATATATGTCAAATGAGTGTCAAAATTGAAAGACCTCAGTCTGATAATTGGATGAAGAAAACTCCAGTTACAAAAAAAATTCATGGGACTTGCATTATTTAGCATATTTGGGGAAAGAAAGCATTCTTATTTATTTCTTCAGCCAAATTCGCTGCCATTGGAGCCAGTATGTAATTGTTAGCTGATAAATATTTACAGAAACAAGAGCAGGAGCCAGACCCAGATTTAAAAATCCACAGCTAGAGAGAAGGAGGAAATGGATCCTATTTGAGTCGATCAGGAGTATCTCTGAACTTTGCCTGTTTCACACTGTTACATTCCTGCTTTCTAGTCAGAGCCTAGAACTCCCAGAAAAACAAATAAAACAAACAAAACCAACCTAACCAAAAGCATTTAAAAAGTGAGCTTGCGGTGTGATGCAGAAAGGAAGGTAAGAAAGGAACTATTCCCACTCAGGGAGAGCCATTTTCCTGTCTGAATTAACCAATGAAAAACCAAGAGCATTATACGTTAATGATAAAGTCCTGCTATTATTAAATTGTTTCCTTACTTGTGACCACGGATGCTTTTGAAATCTGAAAGTCTGTTACATTTTCATTTTCATAAGCATAACAAATGAGGAAGTTGTTCAGCTGACTGCCTATTTTCCATAGGAAAGTGTCTGAAGAGATCAGATTGTGCCTTTAACATGGTTGACCAACAGCTACAAAGTGTATTAAAGTATTATTTTCACAAGGTTTTATTAAAAGGGAAAATAGTTTTTGTCGGTTTGATTTTATCCCAAATGGGAATATGAAAAATGCGATGACACTATACCCTCCAAAAATTTTGCACTTGGCTAAGTTATGCCCAAAAGATAAGAAGACTCCAGTTTTGCCAACTTTCTTAACTCTGTTTGTCATTCACAAGAAATTTCGATCCAAAGTAAGTACATTTAAAAATGCATTCATTTCATAAAGATCAAAACCATTGGCAATGATTAAATTATACCCTTACTATTATAGGAGTCTTTTTTTTTTTCTTTCCCTATACTACCTGGGAAGATATTCTGGTAGTCTGCATGTCACTTTTTTTGAAAATCTGGTTTGCACAAGTTTGCAGTCTTCCTTATACGTGAATCTCCAGGGACATCTAGTCTGAAATATTCTTTCTACTGAATTAAGCTTCATTTAGTAGTTATTAATTAAATATGTGAGAAACAGTAGTAGACAAATGAGATGGTCCTTAAAATCTAACATACAAACCCAGATCTAGTGATTCTTTAACACATAGAGATGATTTTAAGATTAAAGTCTCCTGTTCACTTAAAAGTCATTACACAAGAACACCCTCTAGGGAAACTAACTGACCTTCGTGTTCAAAAGGAAGCAAGATTCCAAGAGCAGGAATTTACTCTTGCATATAAGAACTTTTCTGGGTAAAAATGCCCAGTGCAAGTCAGTGAATTTTGATTGCTCACACATCTTCTCTACAAATCTGTTCTGCTCAGATACCATTTTATTGTCTGATTTATTGGTTACAGCATTTTCACACTTGGGAGGACACCAGTTATGTATGTAATTAAATCTAAATGGGTGAGCTTTTTCAAATGCCTTTGCATTTTCTTTTTACTGTGCCTCACTGAAGAATTGTATTGGATTTGCACTTGCAAGAGGAGTTGGAAAATGATGGTTATTAACTAAGTTTCCTGGTTGCAAACCAAATAAGCAAGTATTTTATAGTGTCTGAGAAATTACCTTCTATAGCTAGCCCCTAAACTCTATTATTTTTCTCCCACTGTTTTAGTGTCCGTCTTTATTATCGCTAGAATATACTGGTCATTGGGGCAAGGCAGAGGGAAGAGACAAGCAAAATTGAGTAACCAAAAACTATTACAACTACGGGAGAAGAACTACACGCCCTCTCAAGCTTGAGACTGCCTCTCATCCAAACAAAAGGCATCGTTGTCTCTTATGATTTATTTTCTAGTACAGTCGGTTTAATTTTTTAAGGTGCGTAAAACAGAGATCAGAGTTTAAGAAATACTTTCTAAAATGATACCAAAGTTTTTAGAACTTAAAACCTCAATAACATCATTATAAATGCACATAAACTCAGATTTCATCTCTATTCTCATTTTCCCCCTTTCCAATTCTAAACAAACCCTACATCTGCCAACTCATCTGTTTTGCTGAGCTTTTAAATGATGAGGTTCTTTGGAAATTATGTGATCTTTGGGCAAATTACATTACCTCTCTCTGCCTTGGTTTCCTTACATGGAAAATAGGAATTCCTAAGGTGGAAAAAAGCATTAAATGAATTTAATGCATTTAAGGCACTTGAAATAGTGCTTGGCACATGGGAAGTGATCGATTAACATTAGCTATCCTAGTCCTATTTATTTTTCTGAATTCCGTCCAATTTTCCAGAGCCTTGTTTTACTCAGCCTTTCCTAGACCTGTTTCCCACAAGTGTCTCTCTCATCTCATTCTCTTTTCCAAGGCTTTCTGTCACTCTTTCTTGCACAGTCATGCCCCATCTGACAGGACCGCATTGGAGTGAAGTTCCAGGGGTTGATCTGAGATCTCAGGGATCAAGAACTTTCTCTTACAGGATTTGGTAAATTTGTTTTCCATTCTCCCTTCATAACACTGTTTTCTACCTTAAAAGACAAATAGAAAATTCAAGAAGAAAGCTTTCTCAGACAGGATTCAAACCCCAAAATATTTAACTTGACTCTTAAATGTAACTCATTGAATAATGATTTATTCATGCTAGAAAAGATCTTCATCAGCTAATGACATTTCACACACACACACCCCACCACACACAGAGGAAATATCATAGTTAAGTTTCATTGTGTTTACTCTGTGCCAATGACTGTTTAAGTCCTTTAAATGATTTTATTTACTCCTTACAATAACCCTATGAGGACGTTACTATTCCTGTTTTGTAGATGAGGACACTGAAGAACAGAGTGGCTAAGTAACTTGGCTTAAGTTACACAGCTAGTAAATGACAAAGCTAGACTTGGAATGCTGGCAGTCTCAGCCCTCACACCAGCAAGTGACTTGACTAAGACCAATATCACTACTTTGGGATATGGCGTTGCTGACATCCTATTCTATCTTTATTCTGTCTTTCATTTGTCCATTCCTGATTACTGGAGGGGACATGCCCATGAGCCTTTCCAGCTGTTGCTCCGCTGTTCCCAGGCCAACAGGAGGAAGTTTGCCACCAACTTAGAAAAAGAGGAGAACAATAAGAAAGGTTGGAAATAAACAGACTCTCTGCTTTGATTGAAAAGGTGGCCTTTGGGCTGGGAGAGACCATGATGCAGAGGACTTTGACATAGGTGTGCAATTTCTACGTGGACTGCATTTCTTCAACCCATAGGGAATAATACATTTTGGTTAGAGGAGGAGATATTTTCCTGGATTTCTGGTATTACTGTTTAACCCATGTGGGGTTAAAGATATATTTTTGATAAAGAAGAGTTATGAATCATTGAATACTATGGGCTAGGCACAATCTGAAGTGTTTTTTTTTCCCCTACTATTATCTCCTTTTAAATTCTTACAACAAACAAATTCAGGCCACATGCAGTTCCAAATACTCCACTCATTTCTCCCTTTTTCCCTTCCTCTCTCCCATTTTACCTCCCTTTATTTAACAAATCATTGAATGACTGTTCTGTGCTAGGTCTTATGATATAAGAAAGCTAGTATGATGCTTGCCTCATGGAGCTTATATTCCTGCATGGTGTGGGGTGGGAAGGAAGGAAGCAAGTAAGTCAATACTTTAATCACAAATTGTGGTAAATGCTAAAAAGAAGAAAACAAAGCTGAGACAATATGAGGGGAAGAGCTTACTTTGGATGAGGTATCAGGGAAGGGGGAACCTGAGGGATGCAGAGCATAAGGTGGCCATGGAAAGTGGGGAAACAAAGATTCCGAGGTAATAACACGTGCAGGGACGTCTGCAGACAAGAGTTTGGTATATTCAAAGAACTATCATCAGGCAAACATAGCTGGAATAAAGTGAGGAAGAGAGAGCATGGATGAGATAAGACTTGAGATGGAGGCTCCAGCCAGACTGCCTGATGGATTTCATTTGAGGGAAACCACTGAGGGGTGCTTAAAACAGGACTGGACTTATGTTGAAGACAAAGACGATTGTGCCGTGGCACTGCTTTCATTTGGGAAATCTTTTTAAGTCCCCTCTGACTGAAGCAATATTTTGTTTGCTTTTGGCTTGGAAGCAGTTGAACAAATAGCTGGATGGCTGCAAGGTGCAGTGGCTTAACAAGATAAACCCGGCTTCAATTTCTAGCTCTTCTACTTATTTAATGATATGACCTTGGCCAAGCTTCTAATCTCCTTGAGTTTCAGTTCCCTTGTCTGTAAATTGGGAATAATAATGACTACCTTGGAAAGTGGCTGTGAGAATTAAGTGAGGTAATTTGTGGAAAGTGCCCAGCACTTATTAGCTCCTTGGTCCAGGCTCTCTTTAACCCTCTCCTTCCCAAGATGACTCCTAGAATTCTACAAATTTTCAGTTGCCAATGTAAGTGGAACAAATACTTGCACGGCTTGTCAAAGTTCAAAACTACTTTCATCTGCTGGTCTCATTTGAAGTTCATAATTAACCACCGGAAAGGAACTAGGGAAGATGTTACTTGTGACCCATTTTAGAGCTGAGGGACCTGAGCTCAGCTTAAGTGACTTGCCCAAGGTCACACAGTTTTTAAGAGGCAAGCACAGAATGAACTGGATTCTGAATCTTATTTCAGATCTGACTCTTTTCCACATGACTTCATATTTTTCCTAAATACTAAAAATAGTATTTGAATCTCACTGGATCATCTCTAACAAATGCTTTTGCACCTGTTATTTAATTTGTATCATTCATTCCTTTATCCGATAGAGAGAATGGAAATTTGGATGATAAGAGAAGAGAGATGATTTGGACACTAGATCCCTAAACACGTGGACTAATAGAAAGAAGATACTCTAGAGCAGTATATCTCAAATTTGATTGTGTAAGTGCCTCACTTAGAGACCATGTTGAAATGCAGATTTGATGCTGTAGGTATGAGGTGAGGTATGGAATTCTGCATCTCTAACAGACTTAAAGGTTTTGCTGATGCTACTCAAAGCATGGTCCACTGACCAGCAGCAACTGTCTAAAAGTTTTGGGTCAGCCTTATAACTTACCTACAGTGCTCACCATCTAATTACTTAGGGACTTGACTTCCTATTTCTCCCAGAAACTCACTCACACCCAGCCAGGTCAGAAGCACTTACTTTCTCTTTCAGTGCCTGAATCCAGCAAGAACTATATCATGGCCACAAACCAGTGATGAAACCAACTATTGATTTTGATCCTGGGAGATAAACATTCTCTAAGAATGCAATATTTTAGCTTATCTCTGAAGACAGTGTCTTGGCCAATTGTTTTGTTCTGTGGCACCTTCTTGGCTTCAAGAAAACCTAATCAACAAAATCCTAAAGCCAACAGTACACCCTAAAAGAGGGTGTTATTCCCATTTCATGAGGACTCTCAGGACTACAGGTGTTCACATGATTTCTTTAAACTGGACTTCACCTAATGGATTTGTCATTAACTACTTCTCAGACCAAGGGGGCAGGGTGAGAAAAACTCTCTTGAAGAGTATGGGAAACAACCCATTTGAAGAGCAACCCAAAGTTAGATTAGTGCCTCTGAAATGGCATGGGTAATCTATGGGATGATATAATCCAGATCAGCCAAAAAGAACCCTCATGGGAATACAGGCATTGATAAAATGGCCATAAACCTGTCTCAGAGTAGCAATTAGATGGTTTGGGGGGAGTGGTGGTGGTGGTGGTTTGTGTTTTCATAATGCTATTATAATTGTGGTCAAACCCATTACACATTTACCAGATTTAAGTGGCAACATAGAGCCATGTTCAAAAGAACAGGAGCAATAATTGCTTCATAATCAAACATTTAATTAAGAGCCACTGCTAATCTACAAATCAGAAAAGTAAATATTTGTGTAAACTGGATTTCATCACACTGATTTATCTGGAGTATACACACGTGCATATGTATGTGTGTGTGTGTGTGTGTGTGTGTGTGTCTGTCAAAAGTTCCCACAAACACTGGCATTGCTTGCAAGGTATAGAGTGTTGCTAATATTTGATTTCTGATGTTATCTCTACCTGATGCCTTTATTGTAATGTTGGAATTATTAATGTATATTTCTTGGCTGGGGGTCTGCACAAACAGCACAGTTCTTAAAATTTTGCCTGAACAGATACCTCCCTCACCCAGATCCCATTAACTGACTATTTCCACTGCTCTCCCAATACTTTTTCAGAAGTCAAAGGAATGCAAATATCAAACAACTGAATTATGCTCTCCATTTGGCACTTTCTTCAGAAGGAAGAAGGCTTATATGCGAGCAATTATCTTATTGGGTCTTGATAATTGTTAAATATTAAATACATACAGAACTTTCTAGTGCTTCTGCATCTTACCTCTTTGATATAGGGTATATATGATGTATGGAAATTATCGACGAGTGTTTTTGTCATTTATGGGACAATATGAAGTTGTGGCTCAAAACAGAAATGCTTTAGCATCTTTTCTTTTCCCCTACTTGAATTGAAAAGGCTGAAAGGTTTTTCAAAGAACAAGAAAGAATATACACTCATGTTACTGAACTCAGACTATAATATAAAACAGAAATGAAAGGAAAATTTTATTTCTCCTACTTTTCTTTTGGTCACCCCCTCATTTTGTTTTCATTCTTTTGACTGCAGTTAAGTATTTTCTTCCCATCTGTTATTTCCTCCTTCATTTCCTTTTAGACATTTTTACTTTGAGTCTCAACATTTTGCTTTGCAGCCTCAGGTTTGGGTTAAAACTAGTTGCTAGAGACCTAGCTTTGATTCTTTTAAATGTTTAACACCTGACTTTTGTTCAGTCTCTCTCTCTTATTATTGAACCCCCATCTTGTTCTTTCTCCCTGCCCCCACTCCCCACCCTCAGGGTCTGTGGTGCTTTTTAGGTTCCTAATGTTGAGAAAAATTTACACATTTACAGCATCCATCACTTCCTATACGTTTACAACAGTACCCATCACTTCACATGCCCGAGACCCAGGCTCTCAGGTTTGGAATTTCACACAGGTGACATAAAATGGAGAATCTCATCAAACTTCCTCACTCTTGGCATGATTTAAAAGAAATTCTTTCTACGTTGAAAATGTGAAATCTGTTAAAATCTCTCTGCCACCAAGAAAGCATTGGCTTCTCTTACAGCATCTGGAGCCGCTGGCCAGGTTGTAGTCCTACAGAGATAATGTGAATTTAGGGCTCCCCGAGGGACTGTTAGAGGGTGCCAACACGTTCCAAAAATCTCATATCAGCAGATAAGGCTAATAGGTTTTATTTGCCTATTAGTCAAACCTAACTTGATCTAAGCCAGACATATTTTGAAGAAAGTGCTTATTTATTTAGAATTGTAGCTTTATACTAAACACACTAAGATATAATAACTTTTCCTCAGGAAAGCCTTTTTTTCCTTCAAAATTATGATTTATTGTTGGATACTAAACTACATTCAGGAAACAGCCACTTTTTTTTTTATCAAAGGTCATGTAATGCATCTCTTACAATCTGACATATCTAAAATTTAAAGAGTAAAAATCAATTTTTAAGTTGCTTCAACATTTCCATTGATTGTTTCCCCAAATAAGAAGCACTTGAAGTTTAAGAGTATGAATAGCCATCTATAATTTCCCATCAATATTGTGAACTTTGAGTCTACTGCACATATATATTATTCAAAAGTATCCTGAGTCCAAAATTCATAATTAGAATATAGTTAACATAATGGTTAAATAGGATCCAATAATTTTTTTTACTTTTATAGCACGATCCTTTCCCCCCTAAACTTGCTAAAGGCAAATAGCAAATGGAATATGAGGTTGTAACCATGATAGATCATTTCAACAGGCCTCAAACAGGTTTCATAATCATTATAATAAACATTCATTAACCTACACATCTCCATATAACCATTTTATATAACTACAGGAAGGATGGTTATTCAAAAACATTCAGTCACACAGTTAGCTGGAAGGCAAATATAAACCCAATAAAATTAAAACAGAAAAAAAGATGATTAAGACAGTCCCTATCAATAACTTCTCCACAGCTCAGGGGAAGAAAAAGATGGTACAATGCTTGCCTCTCATCTCATTATCTGTGCTGAGTTTTGTTTTTACGCTGCAAGGCCGCTGTTTGGGGGAGAATGTGTATCATTCATAATTTGCAGACTATACTGCTATGTCATTCTCCTCTAAAGCCTTAAGACGTCATGCCTGGAATGTTAGAATGGTCTCCAGGCATATCCCCTGGACTGTTTGTGCTCCTCAAATCCATTTTGGGTACATTAAAATCAATATTCCTAAAACATCCATGTGATCCTGTCACTCCTTTATGACATCCAGAATAGAGTCACTCAGGTATCAAGATCCACCATAAACTGGCTTCATTTTCACTGCTGGAACTTATCTAAGACTTGTTTGCACTGGAACTCTCTGCTTGGGGCTGATCTCTCTACTGTGTTCCAAACACCCCAAGAGGGTTCCCTCCTTCTGCTCCCTGTTTTCCTTTTTTTCTACCAATCCTATCTTCCAAATTGCATTCTTCCAGCCCATGGTCCTCTCTTCCATGAGTTTCACTCTGCAATTTACTGACCAAAGCACTGCTTGGGTCATTGTACTCTACAATCTTTCATTCTTTACTGGCTGATCTTGATATAAATATACTCTCCTCTTAGATCATAAACCACTTGGAAGCAGGGGCCATAGCTCACTCATCTTCCATGTTTCCATATGACCTTACAGAGTATTTCTCAGCTATCTACACATTATTTGACAAACACTTTTCTGATAAAAGAAAAGTGACCATTTGGGATTATGTGAGTATAAGCACAAGTTCAAACAAAAATTAAGTTCACTGTGTTTTCCTTTATTAAATGTTAAAACTGAATGCAGAGTAGTTGCTGGTAATTTGGGATCATCTACAACTGATCTCTTCAGTTGCCTGGAGGCTGACAGATAAATTTGTGTTCTTACTTTAATGCTCATTTACAAAATATTCACTGGCTTTAATCTGAAAGGGGAGTTTTATGTACAGTTTAAATGCAAGAGCCTGATAATAAAAATAGGTGGTACATACATATTGTAATGGTTCTTTCACCAAAAGAGATTGTATGAAGGGATTAAAATAAGTTATAATATGTTGAGAGCGTATTATTGAGAAGTTGAAACCACAAATTATCAGGGTGAGAGGACTTAGGTGGGAGCTGGAAAGCTTCACCACAGGCCTATCAAAATATAATATATTCTGTCTCTTCTTTTTTATGAGAGTTTTGGTGAAACTATACTGTGGAAGGGTGGAATTCTGGGCATATCTCTGACAGGGTGAGACTTTGTGCTCCCTTAGTTTAGAGGTATAAAGTTGGAGGAGGGGATACTATCTTTAGGGCAGAGAAGAGGCAGAATTAGACATCTGTGAGTGAATCTGAATCAAGTTTTGCAAGGCTGGCTCGAGAATCTAGAGCAAGTACCATGATGTCTTTAGTTTTCTGTTTATAATTTGATGAGCTGCTATGTAGACAGCTAGTTTTAATTCAAAACAGAACATAATAAGTAATTTAATAGTAGGATATTAAAATGCTATGTTAGGAAAGAGAAAAAAAGAGGTTAAATCCAATCGGACAGACCAGTGAAATCTTCATGAGGAAATGACATTTTAAAAGAGTTTGAAGTATGAGGAGAAGAAAAATAGTGAAACTCCAGTCTGAGGAACAGCATGAATCAAGGTATGGAGGAGAAAAAAATGCATGGTATTTGAGACAGTAGAATGAGGCTGAAATAAAGGGTAAATTGAGGAAAGAGTGGGATAAAAGGTTAGAAAAGGACAATGGGGCCAAACCATAAGACACCTCAAATGCCATGCTCAGTAGTTTGAGAATGGAGAACCACCTAAGTGTTCTGAGGAGGGGACAAAATTTGAACTGGCCTGGCTTAGGAAGGTTATGTTAACAGGGTAAAAATTAAATTTCAATTAGGCAGAGGTGGGGGCAGGGAGAACAGGGGAAAGCTTTTTTTATGATAGTATAAAACATAGTGATACAAAAGGATGAGTAGGGATTTTGTGTGCCATTAACAGAAGAGGGAAAGTGTGTGTGCATGTAAGAGAGAGAGAGAATGCAAGAGCAAGTTTTAGAACCTTAGTTTGAGGTGAGAGCAGCATAAAGCTAGAGATGACAGTGAGCTGAACTTGGAACGCTTAGATTGAGGTGCTTCCCAGCGAGCCCATGCGGGGAAAAATAAGAGGTAAAGGCTAAAGACGCATGAAAGAGAATACTCTTTAATTACAGGATTCCATAAAATGTGTTTTTGATAGCTAGAATGCTGATTCACTCCAAGAGACGTTGAGCAAGTCAGTAGTTTTAATCTGAATTTATCTTTCTTCAAGTTGAACTAAGATGCCAATTTTTTTTTTTTTTTGGAGGCTAATAGGAGTTTTATGCTCTTCGCCTGTATTCCATTACCCTATCAGAGAAACAAGGATTTTCTTGATACCTCTATCTTTCTCAAACCTCCATATATGTGTCTTTGGACATCTAGTCTCTTTATCTGAACTGCTTTGCACCCCTCCCCCTTTATTTATTCACGCCCACATCTTTTTCCTGTCAGTTCCAGGGTAGCACCACAATTCTTTTGAACGCCTCCAAATACATAGGTTATATTGGCAGGAACAGGCAAAGAAGGAGACTTATCTTTCCCCTTGTTTTTTAGCAAATCAAAATATCAGAGTGTACTCATGTGCAGAATATTATAGATCTTACCCATACATAGCTACTGGATTCTAGGTTCTTTGATTCAATTTTAAGTTATTTATTTAAGGGTTCTTTACTGAGGTTAAGGTCACTTGAGGACTGGGATTGTTGCACACCTTGGACACTTTGGCTGGGAATTTTTTATTATGAGGATAAACCAGAAAAACAGACAAACATAACTTTATTCATCACATAAGTAGTATTTCTTAATTTGGCCTCATCAAATGTTTTTATTCTATGAAAAGATGAATATCAAAGCTCTATTAATTTCCATAATGAAATTCAAATTCACGGCTGCAAAAGTTGAAACTCAGACTCTTTAAATGATGACATACTAACACTTCTTAATATTCTTATTTTTTTATTGTGTACAAAAAACAAAATTCCATTATTTTCTAGACCCTTCTGTTTCTTTAGATGCAGGTCTCTTTCTCACAGATAGCACTAAGAAATCTAGTACCTGATTTCAAATGAGGACAAATAATTTATTAGATAATCTTTTAAAAAGGAGAATGAAACCCTTATGCCTTTAAAAAGTCGATGAAAAAATGTCACTAGCCAATTTTTTTCTAAGAAATCTTCTTTTAAAATCCTCCCTCAGGCTACTTTCAAGACAGTAAAATAAAGGATCAGAAAATAGTCACTTATGATACCAAATCACCAGTAGCCCAAAATGAGCATGTTCAGAATCTGAAGTAGAAAATAGACAGTGATTCATAAAGATCAAGCCCACTCAAGCCTTCGCTCTTACCTCAAATTTATGGCTATTTCAGATAACAGCATCTTTTTCTAGATTGTCTTCTCCAGTCTGTATTTTCTATTCTTTAAGTGACCTCATATCTTAGTGAAATGTTAAAGTATTACCTTATCTTAGTGTGTGTATGTGTGCATGCGTGTGTGTGTATCTGTGAATGTGTGTGTAAAATGTCTTAAACAGCTAAAATATTCTTGGAGGGGGCAGGTAGGTGAGGTTGTAATATTGGCTTCACCTATGCATTCTGTAATGCTTTAGTTTAAGTTTATAAAGAGTTTCCGAAATTTGCTGCATATTTAAATGCCTTTTTAAAAAATAGATCTTTATTGGAGTATAATTGCTTCATAATACCATGTTAGTTTCTATTGCACAAAAAAGCGAACCAGCCATATGCATTCACATGTCCCCATATCCCCTCCCCCTTGAGCTTCCCTCTCATCCTCCCTATGCCACCCCTTTAGGTCATCGCAAAGCACCGAGGTGATCTCCCTGTGCTATGCTGCTGCTTCCCACCAGCCAACTATTTTACATTCGGTAGAGTATATATGTCAATGCTACTCTCACTTCACTGCCGCTTCACCCTCCCACCCCATGTCTTCAAGTCCATTCTCTATGTCTACCTCTTTATTCCTGCCCTGCAACTAAGTTCATCAGTACCATTTTTTTTTTTTTTTAGATTCCATGTATATGTGTTAGCACATGGTATTTGTTTTTTTCTTTGACTTATTTCACTCTGCATGAGAGACTCTAGGTCCATCCACCTCACTACAAATAACTCAATTTTGTTTCTTGTTATGGCTAAGTAATATTCCATTGTATATATGTGCCACATCTTCTTTATCCATTCATCTGTTGATGGACATTTAGGTTGGTTCCATGTCATGGCTATTGTAAAGAGTGCTGCAGTGAACATTGTGGTGCATGTCTCTTTTTGAATTATGGTTTTCTCAGGGTATATGCCCAGTGGTGGGGTGCTGGGTCATATGGTAGTTCTATTTTTAGTTTTTTAAGGAACCTCCATACTGTTCTCCATAGTGGCTGTATCAATTTACATTCCCACCAACAGTGTAGGAGGGTTCCCTTTTCACCACACCCTTTCCAGTATTTATTGTTCCTAGGTTTTTTGATAATGGCCATTCTGACTGGCATGAGGTGATACCTCATTGTAGTTTTGATTTGCATTTCTCTAATGATTAGTGATGTTGAGCATTTTTTCATGTGCCTCTTGGCCATCTGTATCTTCCTTGGTCAAATGTCTGTTTAGGTCTTCCACCCATTTTTGGATTGGGTTGTTTGTCTTTTTGATATTGAGCTCCATGAGCTGTTTGTGTATTTTGGAGATTAATCCTTTGTCTGTTGATTCATTTGCAAATATTTTCTCCCATTCTGAGGGTTGTCTTTTCATCTTGTTTATGGTTTCCTTTGCTGTGCAAAGGCTTTTAAGTCCCATTTGTTTTTTTTGTTTGTTTGTTTGTTTGTTTTCTGTCACTCTAGGAGGTGGGTCAAAAAAGATCTTGCTGTGGTTTATGTCAAAGAGGGTTTTCCCTATGTTTTCCTCTAAAAGTTTTATAGTGTCTGTTTTACATTTGAGTCTTTAATCCATTTGGAGTTTATTTTTGTGTATGGTGTTAGGGAGTGTTCTAATTTCATTCTTTTACATGTAGCTGTCCAGTTTTCCCAGCACCACTTATTGAAGAGGCTGTCTTTTCTCCACTGTATGTTCTTGCCTCCTTTGTTGTAAATTAGGTGCCTGTATGTGCGTGGGTTTATCTCTGGGCATTCCATTCTGTACTATTGACCTATATTTCTGTTTTTGTGCCAGTACCATATTGTCCTGATTACTGTAGCTTTGTGGTATAATTTGAAGTCAGGGAGGCTGATTCCTCCAACTCTGTTTTTCTTTCTCAAGATTGCTTTGGCTATTCGGGGTCTTTTGTGTTTCCATACGAATTGTAAGATTTTTTGTTTGAATTCTGTGGAGGATGCCACTGGTAGTTTGATAGGGATTGCATTGAATCTGTAGATTGCTTTGGGTAGTATACACATTTTCACAGTGTTGATTCTTCCAATCCAAGAACATGGTATATTTCTCCATCTGTTTATGTCATCTTTGATTTCTTTCATCAGTGCTTTATAGTTTTCTGAGTACAAGTCTTTTGCCTCCTTAGGTAGGTTTATTCCTAGGTATTTTATTCTTTTTGTTGCAATGGTAAATGGGAATGTTTACTTAATTTCTATTTCTGAGTTTTTGTTGCTGGTATATAGGAAAGCCAGAGATTTCTGTGCATTAATTTTGTATCCTACAACCTTACCAAATTCATTCATTAGTTCTAGTAGTTTTCTGGTGGTGTCTTTAGGATTTTCTATGTATAGTATCATGTCTCCTGCAAACAGTGAAAACTTTACTTCTTCTTTTCCAATTTGTATTCCTTTTATTTCTTTTTCTTCGCTGATTGCCATGGCTAGGACTTCCAAAACCTTGTTGAATAAGAGTGGTAAGAGTGGACATACCTGTCTTATTCCTGATCTTAGTGGAAATGCTTTTAGTTTTTCACCATTGAGTATGATGCTTGCTGTGGGTTTGTCATATATGGCCTTTATTATGTTGAGGTAGTTTTCCTCTATGCCCACTATCTGGAGAGTTTTTATCATAAATGGGTGTTGAATTCTGTCAAAAGCTTTTTCTGCATCTATTGAGATGATCATATGATTTTTATTCTGCAGTTTGTTATTATGGTGTATCACACTGATTTGCATACATTGACAAATCCGTGCATCCCTGGGATAAACCCCACTTGATCATGGTGTATGATCCTTTTACTGTGTTTTTGGATTCTGTTTGCTAGTATTTTGTTGAGGATTTTTGCATCTATGTTCATCAGTGATATTGGCCTGCAGTTTTCTTTCTTTGTGACATCTTTGTCTGGTTTTGGTATCAGGGTGATGGTGGCTTTGTAGAATGCATTTGGGAGTGTTTCTCCCTCTGCAATTTGTTTGGAAGAGTTTGAGAAGGATCGGTGTTAGCTTTTCTCTAAGTGTTTGACAGAATTCGCCTGTGAAGCCATCTGGTCCTAGACTTTTGTTTGTTGTAAGATTTTAAATTATGGTCTCAATTTCATTACTTGTGATAGGTTGTTTATATTTTCTAATTCTTCCTGGTTCTGTCTTGGAAAATTGTACCTTTCCAAGAATTTGTCCATTTCTTTGTGGTTCTCCATTTTATTGGCATATAATTGTAGGTAGTAGTCTCTTATAAGCCTTTGTATTTCTGCAGTGCCAGTTGTGATTTCTCCTTTTTCATTTCTAATTTTAGTGATTTGCGTCCTCTCCCTTTTCTTCTTGATGAGTCTGGCTAAGGGTTTATCAATTTTGTTTATCTTCTCAAAGAACCAGCTTTTAGTTTTATTGATCTTTGTTACTGTTTTCTTCGTTTCTATTTCATTTATTTCTGCTCTGATCTTTATGATTTCTTTCCTTCTACTGACTTGGGGTTCTCTTTTTTCTTCTTTCTCTAGTGATTTAAATGTAGCATTAGATTGAGATTTTTCTTGTTTCTTGAGGTGAGATTGAATTGCTGTAAACTTCCCTCTTAGAACTGCCTTTGCTTCATCCCATAGGTTTTGGGTCTTCCTGTTTTTGTTGTCATTTGTTTCTATGTATTTCTTTGTTTCTTCTTTGATTTCTTCAGAGATCTCTTGATTATTTAGTAGCACACTGTTTAGCCTCCATGTATTTTTGTTTCTTACGGTTTTTTCCCTGTAATTGATTTCCAATCTCATAGCACTGTGGTCAGAATAGATGTTTGATACAATTTCAATTTTCTTAAATTTTCCGAGGCTTGATTTGTGACCCAAGATGTGATGTATCCTGGAGAATGTTTGTGTGCACTTGAGAAGAAAGAGTATTCTGTCACTTTTGGGTGGAATGTTCTATAAATATCAGATCTATCTGGTCTTGTGTCATTTAAAGCTTGTGTTTCCTTATTTATTTTCTGTTTGGATGATCTGTCCACTGGTGTAATTGGGGTGTTAAAGTCCCCTACTATTATTGTGTTACTGTTGATTTCTCCTTTCATGGTTGTTAGCATTTTATGTATTGAATTTCTCCTACGTTGGGTGCATAAACATTTATAATTGTTATATCTTCTTCTTGGATTGATCCTTTGATCATTATGTAGTGTCCCTCCTTACCTCTTTTAACAGTCTTTATTTTAAAGTCTATTTTATCTGATATGAGTATTGCTACTCCAGCTTTCTTTTGATTTCCATTTGCATTGAATATCTTTTTCCATCCCCTCACTTTCAGTCTGTGTGTGTCCCTAGGTCTGAAGTGGGTCTCTTGTAGACAGCATATAGATGGGTCTTGTTTTTGTATCCATTCAGTGAGCCTGTGTCTTTTGGTTGGAGCATTTAATCCATTTACATTCAAGGTTATTACTGATATGTATGTTCCTATTACCATTTTCTTACTTGTTTTGGGTTTTTGTGGGTCTTGTTCTTCTCTTGTGTTTACTGCTTAGAGAAGTTTCTTTAGCATTTGTTGTAAAGCTGGTTTGGTGTTGCTGAATTCTCTTAGCTTTTGCTTGTCTGAAAAGCTTTTAACTTCTCCATCGAATCTGAATGACATCCTTGCTGGGTAATCTTGGTTGTAGGTTTTTCACTTTCATCACTTTAAGTATATCCTGCCACTCCCTTCTGGCCTGCAGAGTTCCACTGAAAAAATCAGCTGATAACCTCATGGGGATTCCCTTGTATGTTATTTTTTGGTTTTCCCTTGCTGCTTTTAATATTTTTTCTTTGAATTTAATTTTTGTTAGTTTGATTAATATGTGTCTTGGTGTGTTTTTCCTAGGGTTTATCCTGTATGGGACTCTCCATGCTTCCTGGACTTGGGTGACTATTTCCTTTCCCATGTTAGGGAATTTTTCCACTATAATCTCTTCAAATATTTTCTCAGACCCTTTCTTTTTCTCTTCTTCTTCTGGGACCCCTATAATTCAAATGTTGGTGCATTTAATGTTGTCCCAGAGGTCTCTGAGATTGTCTTCAATTCTTTTCATTCTTTTTTCTTTATTCTGCTCCTTGGCAGTTATTTCCACCATTTTGTCTTTCTGCTCGCTTATTCATTCTTCTGCCTCACTTATTCTGTTATTGATTCCTTCTAGTGTATTTTTCATTTCAGATATTGTGTTGTTCATCTCTGTTTGTTTGTTCTTTGATTCTTCTAGATCTTTGTTAAACATTTCTTTTATTTTCTCAATCCATGCTTCCATTCTATTTCCGAGATTCTGAATCACCTTTACTATCATTACTCTGAATTCTTTTTCAGGTAGGTTGCCTCTTTCCTCTTTATTTATTTGTCTTGTAGGTTTTCACCTTGCTCCTTCATCTGTGACATTATTTTGCCATCTCATCTTTTTTTTTTTTTTTTTTTTATGAGTGGGATTGTGTTCCTATTTTACTGGTTGTTTGGCCTGAGGCTTCCAACACTGGAGTTTGTAGGCTACTGAGTAGAGCTGGGTCTTGGTGCTGAGATGAGGACCTCTGTGAGACTTCACTCTGATGAATATATTTCCTGGGGTCTGAGGTTCTCTGTTAGTCCAGTGGTTTGGACTTGGAGCTCCCACTGCAGGAGCTTCCACCTGACCCCAGGATCCGTGAACCAAGATCCCTCAAGCCACGTGGGGTGGCAAAAAAAAATAAAAAAATAAAAAAATAACAAAGTAAAAAAATAAAATTAGACTAGGAAACTAACAGATATGTTAGAAAGAATGTAAAAATAAAAATATAGATGAATCAACAACTGGAAGGTACATCAGTGCCACAATAGTAAAAAAGAGGAGGAGGGAAAAGGAAAAAAAGGGGGGGGAGGCCTTGGCTGTGGAGGGTGGGGCCTAAGCAAGGGTGAGGTTTGGATGGTGGGTGGGGCCAATGCTCAGGACCCACAGGGCTGGAAAAGGCCCTGGGGGCATGGGAGGGTGGGGCTTAGGCTCAAGGAATAGAAGGGGCACAGGCGTGCCTCCATCCCTGGTCTCAGAGGGCAGGGGACCTCACCTGGGAGCCCAGCAGGCTTCCTGGGCTCGAGTGAGTGGGGCAAATGCCCTCCTCTCCTCTACTGCTCCTCTGGTCTGGGGTCTGGGAGGCCCCCTCCTGCCTGCCTCTCCTGATCTCCCCAAACCTCCCTCCTGTGCCCCCAAGGACACACATGGCCTGGAGGGGGCTTTGGAGGGCAGGGGATCAACCTAGGAGCTCAGCAGGCTCCCTGTGCCTGAGTGGGCCAGGCAATCTCCCTCCGCTCCTCTCCCGCTCTTCCCAGAGAGTCCCTCCCACCTGCCTCTCCTGATGTCCCCGGCCTAAGGGGCAACAATCCTGTCTGGCCTCCACTTCCCCTCCCCACTCAGTCCCCCTACATCCTACCGGTTCACTCTGGGGTTCCTCCTGTCTCCTTGGGCGTCAGAGTCCCCCACCAGCGCTGGGAGTCACCCTAGTTGTGGGGAGATGCCAACTCTGTGTCTTCCCACACCGCCATCTTGACTCTGCCCTTAAATACCTTTTTTTGTTCTTGTTGTTTTTTTGTGTGTGTGTGTGTTTTTTGCGGTATGCAGGCCTCTCACTGCTGTGGCCTCTCCCGTTGCGGAGCACAGGCTCCGGACGCACAGGCTCAGCGGCCATGGCTCACAGACCCAGCCGCTCCGCGGCATGTGGGATCCTCCCAGACCGGGGCACGAACCCGTGTCCCCTGCATCAGCAGGCAGACTCTCAACCACTGTGCCACCAGGGAAGCCCTTAAATACCTTTTTATTTACCTTTTCTCCTTCTCTACAGATCTTCATAAACAATGAATGGCATAGTTCAGTGAGTGGCAAGAAATTTCCGGTCTTTAATCCTGCAACTGAGGAGAAACTGTGCGAGGTAGAAGAAGGAGATAAGGTAAGTTTTATAACACTAGTTCCATTTTATGCCACCATTCTGAGCTCCCAACCTCCTTCCATGTTCAAATAGATATGTCATGAAAACATGGTTTCCAGGTCATCTGGGGAAATGTTCTTGGTACATAATGGGTACTCACTAGTCATGCAATGATGATAAGCCTGTGCTTGTGCTTCTGGGTGTAGTGATTCTTTTCATATTATTTTCCTTGCTTTTCAATTGAAATAGTGTCTGTATTTATTGTACAAATAGACTGCATATGAAGTGAGTGGTCATACATTTAAAAAGCAGAGAGGGCCTCCCTGGTGGCGCAAGTGGTTGAGAGTCCGCCTGCCGATGCAGGGGATACGGGTTCGTGCCCCGGTCTGGGAGGATCCCATATGCCGCGGAGCAGCTGGGCCCATGAGCCATGGCCGCTGAGCCTGCGCGTCCGGAGCCTGCGCGTCCGGAGCCTATGCTCCGCAACGGGGGAGGCCACAACAGTGAGAGGCCCGCATACCGCAAAAAAAAAAAAAAAAAAAAAGCAGAGAAATCCTTTATTCATACAAAATTTTTTAAGTTGCAAAAGGAAACTAAAAAATCTTAATATAGGACTTTTGTAATGATACATTGCCAAGTTATTTCATTAAAAATCATTGAATTTATATTGATCAGTACCTTAAAAATTGAATTTTAAAGTGACTTAAATTGAATCATAAATTAAGTGTTGTTGCTTGCTAGCTAACAATACTAACAAAAATTAACTTTTATAATGATAATTTTTAATACAAATTTAAAAAAATTAATACACAAAGCAACCCTATGTACTGCTGTTAGCCACTTTAACAAGTGATGATGAAACAGCAGAATGAAAAGGTTGAGTAATTTACTCAAGAAGATATTGCTAATAAATAATGAAATCAGCATTCAGCTGCTGTGCTTCTGTCCCCAGAGCCTGTGTCTGGCAGGGCTACTGCCCTACCTTGTGATTATTATAAAAGAGAGGGTGATATTAAATAGGCCAGGGAGTGAAAAGAGTATAAAAGCCTTCAGAATTTTTATCTGAACACATACCTTAAAAAGCATATGGTCTAATTTGAAATGATTTTTCTAGTCTTTAGCTGTCCAGATGTTATCAAGCTTGTAATTTCTGTCATGTAAGATATAAAGAGGTAAAATACTTTGCTGCATGAAAAGACTACTTATTGGAAGATGAAGTCAGCAAAATCCAAGGATAAGACTACTTTCGACACTATGTTCAGTTCATGGTAGCAATCATGTGTTCCTGTCCTGTCTCCATTCTTTTGCTATCTTCTTCCCAATCAACTAATCTCAAGGTATTACACCTTGCAAACCTTTTTGAAAATAGTGATAGACCTGAGGGGCTCTTTGGGATTTAGGAAAGGCCCTGGATTCAGGTTGCAGTGTTATCAGAAGAAATAAGACCCATGCCTCGAAGGGCAAGGATGCAGAGTTTAGACAGAGGGGTCAACAGCTTGAGAAGTAGAGGCAACACAGAATGGAGACACATGTCACCTGCTTTCAGATTTCACTTTCTATATACCAGTGTTCACCCGTGCATAACTTCTTCAAGGGCTTCTCATTGCCTCTTGAGTGGGGGTGGGGGGGAACCTCTGTTTCTGGCTTCCATTTTTCCTCATCAATGTAAGAGTTCCAACCTTACGGTGCCCAGAACCATGCCCCAAACACTGTATGTTGATCGTTGCTTCTGGGCCACAGCCACAGTGCAGTCCTTGGGACCTAGTTCAAGTCACCATCTGTGGTAAGGGCACAGAAGTTCCACATTTGCATTTACCCTCTTTGAGCTCCTGTTCCTTTTTGTGCAAAACAGGGAGACAGAAAAAACTTGGGGGAGCTTAAATAAGAAAATACATAGTGTTTTAACAGTGCAAGGTATATAATGTAGCCTCAATCATTATATTATTACACTTTTTAAAGCCTTCTCTAACCTTCGCAGGTAGAATTGCTCTCTTCTATGTCATTACAGAACATCACTTATACTTATGTTCTAACCCTTATGTTTTACTGCTTATTGGTTAATTTGTCTGAGACAATATGCTTCTTGTAGAGATTGACATTACATCTCACCTTTATGCCCATGGTATCTAACACCCTATAGATAATGGATAAATGAAATCATTTTCTCCTTCATCAAGCTTTGTTTCCATATACCTCATACACCTTACCTTAGGAATCTAGTACTAAAAGGACTACTGACTAAAGCAGTGATTCTTGAAATTTTGGTTGCTTTAGAACTTCTTGGAAGGCTT